>NC_056730.1:908634286-908886786 GCF_019279795.1 Protopterus annectens
TTAATTCTTTTTGAAGCTGTTAGTGGATTTGATATTCCGAATATTTGAGGGGAGTTTGTTCCAGGCATGCGACATAGTGTTTTTATAAAGCAGTTTGCCTATGATTTTATTAGGTTTGTTTGTGTGAAGAAGGAATTGATCAGAGCTATGGAGAGTACAAGTAGGCGTATAGAGGGATACTAACTAGAGTGGAGAGGGAAGGACAGGCCGAGGGTTTTAGTAAGGAGAGTGTGAATTGTAGCTCGGATAGAAGCAGTAGTTGGAGTTCAAGCCACTGGAGTTGTTTTAAGGTGACATTTGTTTGGTAGATTGCTGCAGATCTAGCTATTTTGTTGTATGTTTGAGTTTGGTTATTAAGGTGGATTGTAGATGTGTAAGAACAGGGGAGGTATAGAGAAGGCAGTGTAGGAGGTATGCTTGTGCCAGAGAAGGTTTGGAGTCAGGAGCGATGAATTTATTTCTGTAGATTAGTCCCAGTATTTGATGTGTATTTTTTAATATACTGTTGTATATGGAAGTCAGATTTTAATTTGGTCATCAGTTATGGTGCCAAGGAGCTTGGTGTGTGATTGACTTTATTAGTGTTGTCAAGGGATGAGATGGTGAAGGTGGTCTTATGATGGGCGAGAGATTTCGGAATGAAGAGTTTTTTTTTTTTTTTTTTTTTTTTGGTTGAGGATGAGTTGCTTATCAGTAAGTCATTTTTCAATGGTGATAAAAGAGCTTTGTGTAATGGAATGAATGTGACTGATGTTCTCACAGAAGGAAGTAAGAGTAGAATCGTCAGCATATTGTACAAGGGAGAAGGTACTACAGGATGAGTGGAGGTTTAGTAAAGATGTTAAAAGGAAGAGGCCCTAGAAGAGCCTTGGGGGATTCCTGTCTGGATGGATAAAAAAGGTGAGCAGGTGGTTTGCCATGTTGATTGACACTAACTTATTAGAAAGATGGCTATTGAGAAACAGGAGATAGTGGAGGCAGAGGGCCTGAGATCAAAACGTTTTGTTAGTAGCTTAGAGTGCGAAACAGTATCAAAAGCTTTAGAGAGGTCAAGGAAAAGACAGGATACCAGTTGATTTTTTGTCTGTAGCCTGTGCAACACTGTTTGAAAGATGATATGGCAGTGGAGGAACTGTGATTTGGCCTGAAGCCATGTTGAGTGGGAGTCATTAGGTTTTCCTGAATTAGGTATTTCAGGAGCTGATTGTGTATGCATTTTTTGAGGATTTTAGAGAGAGGGAAGAGAATGGCAATGGGTCTAAAATTAGAAGGATATGTGGAGTTACCAGATTTATGTAGTGATGTGGTGTAGAAAGATTTCCAGATGTTGGGAACAGTAGATTCTTAGATCAATCTGTTAACAAGTATTGAGATGGGTTTAGGCTATAGAGGCAGCTGCAAGTTTAAGAAAGAGAAGGAGGTAGGTTACCTGAAGAGGGGAAGCATGGTTTTAGTTTAAGCAAAACAGATTTTATATAGGCAGTGGGGACTGCTTTAAGAGAAAAGGGGTTGGTATTGGAAGTAGAGATTGGGGGGGATTTTTATTTTGGTCAGTATGGGTTAGTTTGCTGATGTAATGAAGTAAGAGTTAAGAAGTGTGGCAGTTTCTTGAGTATTTTTAGGGTAGGGGTTAGGGGTGGTAGGTCTCCCAGGATGGATGATTTTATTACTGGTGTGCCAGAATTATTTTGGGTTAGAGTGGTTGGTGGATTGGGCCCGACGGTAGAATGTTTTCTTATCTTTGTTGATTTTCTTTTTGGAGAGGTTTCTAAGTTCTTTGTATTTCTGGAGTAGCATAGTTGGTTTAGTTTTTAGCCATTGTTTCCAAATGTTATCTCTTTTTTTACATAGGGGACAATGTCTTTTGTGAGCCAGTTGGTATGGTTGGCTTTTATTTTGATTTTCCTTATCGATGCAAGGGAGTTTAAAATATCGAGGAAAGTATGGTTAAATTCACAAACTGCATCATTAAGTGGGAGGTGTTGAAGGTAGGACCAATTAGCTAATGAGAGTCTGTTACTGAAGGTTCTGTGTCAAAGATGAGAAGGTTGTGGCAGTCTCTGTATAGGTGGAGAGTCTGTCATGATAGTAAATGTTGTAGCTGGAAGGTAAGATTTAATTGTTGGAGATGTGAGGTTTTAGCCATGTTTCAGATAAGATATGTGGAGAGTGATGAACTGTCCCAAGATTCCAGGTCAGTAGTTTTATTAGGTGGACTTTGTATATTCATTGCTTAGATAGTAAGGTGTTTGGTAGTAGGGGGGAAGAGGGGTTTGTGTAAGGTGGGTGGAGGGATGGTGGAGATGGAGAGGTCTGGAGAGGTGGTGGAACCGGGATTGTGGTGGATGAGCCTATCTAGCAAATGAGGTTGTATTATTATAGCGGGTTTAGAAGGGTAAAAGTAACAAGTAAAGGATTTGTACTCGAGGAGGTAGGAGCGTGAGTAAATATTTTGAATTTAAGAAGTTGTGTTGTTGGAGATATTGTACAGATGGGGAGATTGAGAAGGTTAGGGGATCCTTTTGGATTGTTGGAAGTGTAAGTATGGGAGATTGGAGAAGATAATGGAGTTTTATATGATGGGTAGTTAGGATTGTAAGGTAGATGAGTAGGTTGGTTGTTAGGAATAGCTGGACGTATGGGACATGATGTGGGAGGCTATGTGAGAGTGTTAGGAGAATGTGTAGTTAGGTCTGTGTAATAATGAGGAAGAGTGTTTGTTATGTAAGTTGTCAGAGGAACCAATAATGAGAAAGGTTAGAAAGAAGGAAAGTGGATGAGAGTAATTAACTTGTCAAGACTGTCAAGGTGGAAAGGTGTTTATAGGAGGGGTGAAGGAGGGAGGAGAGCTTGTTGATATGAATGGGGGATAGTATTAGTGGATGAGGAGGAGTTAGATTTGGGTTGAGAAAGCTGAAATTGGAATAACTGGATACAGTGGGTGGAAGTGAATTAAGCTTGTGAGTATAAATCTGGAGAAACAGGGGGTGTGTGGGAATAGAGGTAGGGTAGGGGAGCGGAGTGACCCTGAGTGTAGCAGGTTGAGACGCGAGAACACGGAAAACTGTCAGCAAGATGGGACTCGGGCTACCAGAAATGAGTACAGGTAAATTTAACAGAGAAAGTCTCGGCATGTGTTTTAAGAGAAAATATAAGTGTTAAGGGGACCCAGCTAAAGTGGTGAGAGAGTAAATAGAGAAACATAGTCTTAGAATAGTAACTGAAATAGTATGTTGCAAGTATTCTAAGAAAAAAGATAGTAGCCTGTTGAAGGATTAGTTATTGGAAAACAGTGAGCTAGGAGTAGATTCAAAAACTGGGATGGGGGGGGGGGGGGCACCGAGAGTAGTTTGCTTGCCACAACCTCAACTTTTAAACCTCTAGTTGAACAACCAGGATAATCCAAGATGTAGCCTTAATGACTGTTCATGACCAGAGTTTTGTTAATGGCTCGGGTACCTACAAGAGCTGACAAGGAGGGATGGGTATGAGCAGCTGCTGCCAGATCTTCTACCCAAGGGAGGGGGAGGTGGCTCTGGTTTAGTCCTTGGATGACAGCTTTTGGGGTGCACTAGATGTTACACCCTTGGAGCACAGACCTAAGAAGCACACACTGCCAATGATATATGTTTATAAGCCAAAATATTTCTGCATATGTAGGCATACTCCATTAGAAAGCAGTACATGGCAAAGCTCAGTCAGCTAGTGATTGGGGTGTACTCTGCGTGGGGAGTGGTTAGACCATCCACTCTGTATTCCCCAACTTTCAGTGCTGGAGAAACAGATGGGCCAGTAGGACTTCTAGGCAGAATTGAATAGGTCATAGGGCTGTCACCTAGCCTAGGAATGCCGGTCTCTCTGCCACCCTGCAAATTATTGGCTGATTGGGTGTAGGTAGTAGTCATAGGGTGAGGTCCTGTAGGAAAGAAAAAAAATATCTTGTGTTGCTAATAATATTTTGCTTTATTTCATGTGATTGAACTTCTAGAGAGGAACTGTATATCAAGAAATGGTCCACCTATCTATTTAGGATGCTAAAGCACCGAAGATCATCTCAAAATTACAAAACCTTTGCATGTGTTGTCATGTAGTAAAGAAAGTAATTTGTAAGATTTTTGCTCAGGGTGTGACTGCATTTTATTTTAATACCTATATAAATTGTAATTGTAGTTGTGATCATTTATACTTGGCCTTTACTTTGGCAAAATGTATATCTTTTAGGAGTTCTCCCTAATTATTATTAATGTTAAATTTTAATATGCAGTGTGTTATGGTACCAGTGTGAAGGTATTGTAGTTTTAGACTTCATATTTAAATTTTGACTTGATTAATTTTCTTCCTTGCATTCACGCTCTCCTCTGTAGGTTTTTGTTTTTGATTGATTGATGTATGGCAAAAATCGATAAACATTACTATCAAAAGAGTAGCCAGCTTAAATAGTCTCTCTCCCCTTGTTTTGTTATACCTTACATTGATGAAAATTTTTTGGTCACTCACTTGCTCAGCATATGTACTGGAAGAAATTTCCCATACTGGTTAGTCATGATTTCTTGGGATGGGAGCATTCGTCAGTCACCAGCTGTTAAACTGAGAGATGGATGGATACATCATAATTTTACCAGATATGGTTAATAGCACTAGGATGGCTGGTGGCAACAGTGGGCTTAAATACTTTTACACCTTCTGACACATGGTTGGTTGGTTGATGTTCATCGTGCATACAGCTGCAGTCATAACAGATGGGTTCTCCTGCCGTCAGGCGGGTCCTCGGTTGGCCGAATTCCAAAGTCTAGGTCCGGCGTCGGTTGCCGTCGCTTCTTCCCTGACGTCAGTGCGACAGGGGTATAAAGGAACCAGCCGACGCCATTTTCTTCAGTCTTTCTTGCCGCGCGGTGCCCGAAGCAGAAGCAGTTCGCAAGTGCCGGTCGGCCAGCTCCTGAGATTACGAAAAATTTGGAACCGAAGTCTTCTTAAAAGCTAAGTACCCCGTTGGGGAAACTTTTTCTTGCCTCAGACCGATGTCAGACAAAGTTAATAATTGTATTTCTTGTGGGAAGCAAATACCGCATAAGGATTTCCATTCCCTCTGTATACCTTGTTTAAGCCCAGACCACGACGTCTCGGTCCGTCGCTTTTGTGCTACATTCAACAAACGCACTATTAAGCGTCGGGCGGAGTTTGCCCAGCATTATTTTGGGAAAGCATTTAACTATACTATGTCGGATACTCCGACTCCGGTTTTGTCTAAAAAACGCAAAGACAAGGGCCGACACTCGAGGTCCGCGGCCTCTACCGACACCACGCCAAAGCCAACTAGACGTGCTCCGGTTCTCAGCGAGGCGCCTACGCAACCCCTGATTACCGACTACACATCTTTGGCGGTGTCTCCTGTACCCAAGGTCGCAGGCTCCTCGGCCCACACCCTGACTACAGATACCGAAGCCACTCTTGGCATTGAAACACAAAATGTGGACAGGTCCACCTCCACTCAAGGTGTCTTCAGACCTTCCTCTTTTTTCTCCATCAAGGCTTTCACCAAGTCTAAAGCTACCATGCACCCTAAGAGACCAGCTACACAGGGCCCATCTCCAGGCCCCATGCCTAAGAAACAGATGCTTAAAATGGCTGAGGATTTAATTACTCTAATCAGAGGTTCTCAGCCACCTCGGGACAAAAGACCCAGAGTGGAGGAAGATTCCCCCTCCTCTGATCAGGGCTCCATTATTTCAGAGCACTCTGATTATCAGGAACAGTCTTACTCCCCTTTTGAAGACTCTGATGCAGAGGAATCTATTCCTTCTCTATCCCCTGAGGATTACTCATTTGGTGAAACTCTGCATACCTTAAGGGAACACTTCCACTGGGAAGGCCAGGATTATTCAGATTCCAAGAAAAGGCTCAGGGAATTTCTTTTGTTACCCCAGCACAGGCCTCTGGCTATTCCTCCTGTCCTGGACATCCTAGATGATGTTTACTCGGAGGCCTGCCTTAACCCGGACTCTCTTCCTCCAGCTCCAGTTAAGCCTGACAGGTACTACAGGGTACCTGACTCACACCAATTTCTATACAAAAGCCATGCTGCTGACCTAGAAACCATCTCACAGGGGCCCAAGGGAGTTAAGGCCTCCATTGCCAAAAACCCATTGCCTTCCGAGAGGGATTCCAGATCCTTAGAAAGGTGGGGAAAAAAGTATATTCCTCAGCTACCTTATCCATGAGGGCCTTAAACTGTCAGTTTCATATGCTAAAATACCAACAGTTTCTGTTATCTCAATTGAAAAGTAAAATGTCACAACCTGAACAACCAGACATGAAGGAGTTGCAGGATTTGATGCATAGTGCAGAACAAGTGGGTAAACATACCTTACAATGTGGTGTTGATGCTCTAGAGGCCTCATGTAGAGCTGCTGTTACAGGCTCAGTCATACGTAGGCATGCCTGGCTCAAGGAACAAGCCTTGCCTGATCATGTCAAAGCTAAATTACTAGACGCCCCTCTTCAAAAGGATGTACTGTTTGGGGCAAATGCTGAGGAAGTATTACGGAAAATAGAGGAAAAGGCTAAATCAATGCAAACTGTGAAAGAATTTCTGCAGGTTCAACCCCCACGTTTTAGTAGAAATTGGCTTTCCAAAAACTGGTCCTTTCCTGCCACAGACAGACCCCAAAGAGGCAGATACAGGCGCCCGAGGGGCAGAGGGCAAACACAAGGCTCGTACAGAGGCAGAAAATGGCAAGCTCCTACACAAAGAGGTGGTGAGGACAACTCGCAATCTTTCAGAAAGCAAAACCAATGACTTCCCCTTTGCATGCCAACCAGGTCTCAAATGGCAGCCCCCTTAGGAGGAAAGTTGGCACTATTCTCAAAAAATTGGCATATTGTCACAAAGGACAAATGGATCCTGAACATTATAAACAGAGGCTACAAATTCCATTTTCATACCCTTCCAAAAATGAAAGGCATGCCAAACCTGCCACACAATCAAAGGGCAGAGGCACAAAAGCAAATTTCAGATCTTATAAACATGAAAGCTATTCAAGAGGTACCTACGCACGAAAAGGGTCAAGGTTTTTATTCCAGGCTATTTCTGGTACCAAGGAAGGGAAAAGATTGGAGACCTATTTTGGACCTATCCATCCTAAACACATTTCTACTCATACCAAAATTCAAGATGCTCACTCTACAGCAACTTCTTCCCATGCTGGGCAAAAGGAGTCTTGGCTGGTAACATTGGACCTCAAGGAGGCATACCTGCATGTCCCAATAAGACAAAATTGCAGAAGATACCTCAGATTTCTTGCAGGTTCAACCCATTATCAATTCTCTGCATTGCCCTTTGGTTTATCTACTGCGCCCAGAGTATTCACGAAATGCCTGGCATCAGTAATTGCCTACTGCAGACTTCAAGGGATACAAATATACCCTTATTTGGACGACTGCCTGATCCAAGCGGACAGCAAGCACATTCTTCTGAAACAGCTGGCTTATGTAATAATGTTATTAAACTCTCTAGGATACACAGTCAACAAAGAGAAATAAAGACTAATACCCTCTCGGAAGATAATTTTCCTGGGTGCCAATTTGGACACAAACACCCAGATGGCCTACCTCACACCAGAGAACCAGGGACAACTAATTCAGTATTTCAGAACACTGGCAAATTGCACTAGGCTGACTGCAAGGAAAATCCTGCAGGCTCTGGGATTCATGGCATCTTGCATCTTACTAATCCCATGTGCAAAGCTGCATATGAGAAAACTACAATGGTACCTAAAAAACATGTGGTCTCAACACAGCCACAGTTTGGAAACAATAATACCACTAATTCCATATCTGCAAAAGGAATTTCTGTGGTGGGCTCAAGCATGCCAAACAAACACAGGTCTTCCATTCAGCAAGCCTCAAGCAAATCAAGTCATCACAACAGACGCCTCGGACTACGCCTGGGGGGCGCACATGACAGACCGGTGCATTCAGGGCAAATGGACCCAAAAAGAAAAACACCTTCACATCAATCAAAAAGAAATGCTAGCAGTGATAAATGCTATTACTATTCACAATAATGCTATTACAGCTTTCAAGGACCTTCTACAACCAGGTCAGCTATTGATAAGAACAGACAACACCACAGTTATGTGGTACATAAACAAGCAGGGAGGAACACATTCTTATCCCTTATGCAGACTGGCCATGTCACTTTGGAACATGGCCATGGACTTACAAATGGAACTACAAGCACAGTACTTGCCAGGCAAGGAAAACACACTGGCAGACAACCTAAGCAGGAATATGACAGATCCACAGGAATGGAAGTTGCATCCAAAAGTTTTTACAGAAATAATCCAAAAATGGGGAAGGCCAGACATAGATCTCTTTTCTTCCCACAAAAATAATCAATTGGCAAAATTCTGCTCAAGGATCTTCCATCCAAAGGCCTGGAGAGTGGACGCTCTCTTTCAGTTGGACATTAATGACAGTTTATGCCTTCCCACCTCTTCCTCTGGTGCCCAAAGTCCTATTGAAGACCAGAGCAGACAGACCACAGATGATCCTCATTGCTCCGGACTGGCCAAGGCAACACTGGTACCCACTCCTAAGGAGCCTGACGCATTCCCCACCATGGACCCTTCCTCTAATGCCTCCTCTTCTGACTCAGCACAGCTTCAAAACTCTTCACAGTCAGCTGAAAACACTCAATCTAGCCGCATGGAAGATTCCTTAGCATCGCAGCAAGCCCTGATCTCCAAGGAGGTGCAGGATGTCATTTTGGAGGCCAGAAGGCCATCAACTAGAAAAGCTTACTCTGCAAAATGGAAACGTTTTTGTGTTTGGAATGAGAAAAAGGGCCAGTGCCCTGGAAAACTGAATTTACCTCAAATACTACAATATTTGGCTGAACTGCTAAGCAGTGGACTTTCGTTCTCCTCCATCAAAATCCATGCCTCAGCCATTTCTGCAGAATACAACACTGATCCACCTTTATTCTCTCACCCTCTATTAAGACAGTTCCTCAGAGGGGCTAAGAATTTAAGACCTCCAAGGAAACAACCAATACCTGCTTGGGATCTTAATTTCATTTTGGAAAAACTGACTTTGCCTCCTTTTGAACCAGCTGCCTCATCAGATTTACAATATTTGTCCTGGAAAACAGCTTTCCTTCTGGCTACCACTTCAGCTCATAGAGTTTCAGAACTACAGGCTCTTATGGCTGTCCAGCCTTTTATCATCTTCCATCAGGACAGAGTTTCATTACATACCAACCCGTCCTTTATGCCTAAAGTGGTATCCAAGGTAGCTTTAAATCAGGCCATACATTTACCTACTTTTTATCCTAATCCTCAAAACAAAGGGGAGAGATTACTGCATTCCTTGGACATCCACAGACAACTGCGTTATTATTTGGTCAGAACAAAACCTTTCAGAAAATCAGAACAGCTTTTTGTGGCCTATGCGGTAGGAGCTCAAGGAAAGTCAATATCCAAACAGACAATCTCAAAATGGATAGCCCACTGCATACGCTTTTGCTATTCCTTTCATGGCAAAACTGTACCTACAGGCATTAGAACTCATTCTACCAGGGCCACAGCCACCTCTGCAGCCTTCCTCAGAGGAGTTCCTACCAAGGATATTTTAGAAGCAGCCACTTGGAGTTCTGTGCATACCTTCTCTAGGCACTACAACCTACCATTATACTCCAAATCTAGAGCAGGCTTTGCCACTGCAGTCTTGCAGGGCATTTTGGCTGCTCCTAGCTCCACCTAGTGCCTACCACCCCTTTCTTAGCTTTGGGATTCTACCCATCTGTTATGATTGTAGCTGTATGCACGATGAACATAGTACAGTTTTGTACCTACCATAAATGTAGATGTTCGAGTGCTAATACAGCTGCAGTCCAGGTTTCCCTCCCTCCTTCCCCTCTAGGGGTATACTTTTATGGTATATTTGCTTGCAACTACTGGTCTTTGATTATATTGCATTGCATTATTACATAAATTTATGTATTGCCTTCCTTCTGGGGGCACCTGACATCTGGGGCAAGAAAAACTGAAGAAAATGGCGTCAGCTGGTTCCTTTATACCCCTGTCGCACTGACATCAGGGAAGAAGCGACGACAACCGACGCCGGACCTAGACTTTGGAATTCGGCCGACCGAGGACCCGCCTGACGGCAGGAGAACCCATCTGTTATGACTGCAGCTGTATTAGCACTCAAACATCTACATTTATGGTAGGTACAAAACTGTACTTTCTACCTGGGTTTCCTGCTAGTGTACAGGAGTAGCAGGTTAGATTCCCTTACATTTTTTCTGAAAAAATTAAGTCACCCCATCATCTTGCTCCCCTTTGCTTGTTATTCACACTTTATTCACTTTTATCAAATACAGTATCAGAAATGTGCTGAATTATTGATGTCTTCTCTTTTTAACAATTTATTTACTCCAGATATATTTGAAAATATATTAAAACATGCAGTTTGTCATTAGGGTTTGGCTTCACAGATTAATTAAAATTCTGACCCTTGTCTTGTTTGTTTATTATTTAACAGGAAAACACATAGAAAATCTGGGAAACTTTACTTTCAATGAAAGCTTCCTTGGCAGTAAAGATCATGGTGGATTCTTATTTGTTGCTCCTACATTCCAGTTACTTGATGACCTGCCACTACCAGAAAATCCTTTTCTCTTTGGAATTCTTATCCAGAAATTAGAAGTGCCTTGGGCAAAGGTTTTTCCAATTCGTTTGACGCTGAGATTGGGTGCGGAGTACAATGGTAAGAGGAGGTGAATTTATAAGCTGATGTTTTTCTTATTTCTGTATGGTAATATGTTGGACTATGATGTTTGCAGATGACATTGTGATCTGTAGTGAGAGAAGGAAACAGGTGGAGGAGACCCTGGAGAGGTGGAGATATGCTCTAGAGAGAAGAGGAATGAAGGTCAGCAGGACTAAGACAGAATATATGTGTGTGAATGAAAGGGAGGTTAGAGGAATGGTGAGGATGCAGGGAGTAGAGGTGGGGAAGGTGGATGAGTTTAAGTACTTGGGATCAACAGTTCAGAGTAATGGTGAGTGTGGAAGATAGGTGAAGAAGAGAGTACAGGCAGGATGGAGTGGGTGGAGAAGTGTCAGGAGTGATTTGTGACAGACAATTACCAGTAAGAGTGGAAGGGAAGGTCTACAAGAGGGTAGTGAGACCAGCTATGTTATATGGGTTGGAGACAGTGGCATTGACAAAAAGGCAGGAGTCAGAGCTTGACGTGGCAGAGTTGAAGATGTTAAGATTTGCACTGGGTGTGATGAGGATTGACAGGATTAGGAATAAGTATATTAGAGGGTCAGCCCAGGTTGGAAGGTTTGGAGACAAAGCCAGAGGCGCAAGATTACGTTGGTTTGGACGTGCTGAGGAGGGATGCAGAGTATATTGGGAAAAAGATGCTAAGGATGAAGCTGCCAAGGTAACAGGAAAAGAGGGAGGCCTAAGATAAGGTTTATGGATGTGGTGAGAGAGGACATGCAGGTGGTTGGTGTGATAGAGCAAGATGCAGAGGACAGTAAGAAATGGAAACAGTTAATCTGCTGTGGCGACCCCTAACGGCAGCAGCCGAAAGAAGAAGAAGAATATGTTGAGATCCAGTCTTGTTTTTCTTTAGTAATTAAAGAATTTTCAGATTCTAAATGCCCTGAAATCGCATGAGCTCTTGTTCTGGTCAATAGTCCTTTGGTTTGTGTTTCAGGTATAATTTGTGTAGTGTGTGTTACATGTACTGTATTCATTAGTTATGTGCATGTATATTGATTTCAGGAGTGGTGCTCCCTACAGAATCACAGTAAAAATTCTGCATTCATTTAAAAGTATTTTTTTTTAACAAATAGTATGTAAAGCATTATGTTGCCGTCTGAATAGTCATGTTAAATGTATCATTGTTTTCAGCATAAGGACAGGTTTGTTTCATTATTTAGTTGAACAGTATTTTATTTATTTTTTATGGTTAATCATAGTAAGTCTGAACTCCACATTAGTCCATATAGTGGCATGCAGTACTTGTTTTTTCAGAGCACAACTTAATTTCCAAATACTGTTTACCATGTACACAGTACATTATAAAATAAAAATGCGAAAATAAAACTGAAAGACGAGGCAGATTCACACAGTCCTAGTGTATGTTTTCCCCTGTGCCTTGCTAAGAATATCTTAAAATTCCCAGTGACTTGTTCTAGTGTTCTGACTTGCTCATTACTGTGTTTCCTTTTAATTGAGGTAGTTTTGTCACAAAACCGTCTACTAAATAATTTTAGTTATGCATTTAATCCAACTAAGTGGGCCTTTCTTGATTGCTCCTAGATTCTGTTGTATTCAGTATGAATTAGACTTTTTTTCAGCAGATCTCGTGGTCTGGGATGTGTGTGTGCCTGAGTGATGCATATTAGATGCCAGATCCGTAAGTGAGTTTGTTCCTAATGCATTACTAGATCGTGTTTGTAGTTTTTATTATCTGTATTTTAGCCCTTGTTATCCTCAGTAAAGTTTTTCATTAATGTGCTGAATGTGCATCATTATAAGTGACCCTGTGGCTAGACAAGACCCAGACTGATTATTTCTCTCTGTATGGGAACTGCATGATGTTCATCGTGTTTCACTGTTGCAGTCATTACACTTGGGTTATCCTGCTGGCAGGCAACCCGTAGTTGGCCCGAGTTCCAAAGTCTTGGTCCGGCGTCGGTTGTTGTCGCTTCTTCCCTGACGTCAGTGCGCCAGGGATATATAAGATGCAACCGATGCCATTTTCTTCAGTCTTTCTTGCCACACAGTGCCCGAAGCAAAAGCAGTTCGCAAGTGCCAGTCGGCTGACTCCTGAGATTTTTGAAATCGAATTTCAGAACCGAAGTCTTCAATAAAGCTAAGTACCCCGTTGGGGAAACTTTTTCTTGCTCCAGACCGATGTCAGTAAACGTTAACAATATTTTTCTTGTGGGAAGCAAATACCTCATAAGGATTTTCACTCTTACTGCATTCCTTGCCTAGGCCCTGACCACTACGTCACTAGTTGTCGGTTTTGTGCTAGATTCAACAAACGCACTATTAAGCGTAAATTTAATTTTGCATTGCATTATTTTGGCCGTAGTTTTAATTACATAATGCCGTCGGAACAACCGACGACCGGAATTCACAAAAAGCGCAAAGACAAGGAAATAGACAGGTATCCGATACCCAAAACCGACGAAGCCTCTTCCAGGCCAGTCGCCGGTGCTCAGTGAGGTGCTTTTGCAGCCCCTGACTCCCGCTGCCTCAGAGCCACAGGCCGCCTCCCAACTCCCACGTGGAGACATCTAGGCCTCTGGAAACTCAAGGTATTGGGCCTATGGAAACTATTCCCTCAGATGGGTCCGGAGCCGCTGAGCAGGCATCGACTTCTGAGGGTGTTTTCAGACCTACACAGCTTACTATCAAGTCAACTACAGCAGCTAAAGCAAAGTCTAAAACATCATTACAGACAAAGAAACAAGTACAGAATTCTCCTGGACAGTCATCCATGCCTAAGAAACAGATGCTCAAAATGGCCGAAGACTTAATTACTTTGATCAGGGGTTCCCATCCCCCTCCTTATAAAAGGCCTAGGCAGGATACAGACTATGAATCCTCTGACCAGGTTTCTATTTCCTCTGATTCCTCTTCAGACCCAGGGATGCTCTCTTCCTCCCTGTGAAGATTCTGATGCTGTAGAGTCTATCCCTTCAGCCTCTCCTCCTGAGGATTACTCTTTTTGGGGAAACCTTGCACACCATGAGGGAGCATTTCCATTGGGAAAGCCAGGATTATTCAGAATCAAAGAAAAGGCTCAGAGATTTTCTTTTATTACCTAAGCACAGGCCTCTTGCTATTCCCCCTGTGTTAGATATTGTTTATGATGTCATTTCTGAATCTAGTTTGTTCCCCTGATTCTCTACCCCCAGCACCAGTCAAGCCAGACAGGTACTGTAGGGTCCCAGACTCTCATAAATTTCTTTATAAAAACCCTGCTGCTGACCCGGAAACTATTTCTCAGGGTCCCAAAGGGGTGAGGGCTTCCACTGCAAAAAACCCAGTCCCCTCTGACAGGGATTCTATAGCACTGGATAGCTGGGGGAAAAAAGTTTACACTTCTGCAACTTTAGCAGTAAGGGCTTTGAACTGCCAGTTTCATATGCTGAAATACCAACAATATTTACTGTCTTTGTTAAAACCGAAAATGTTTGCAAGTTCAGAATGTCCTGACAATAAGGAAATGCATGATTTATTGCATGCAGCTGAACAAGTGGGAGAATATACTCTGCAATGTGGTTTTGATTCATTAGAGGCTTCTTGTAGAGCCGCATTTACAGGATCGGTCATTCGAAGGCATGCCTGGCTTAAAGAACAAAGTTTACCTGATCATGCTAAAGCTAAATTACTGGATGCTCCTTTACAGCATGATACCTTGTTTGGTGTTAAGGCAGAAGAGGTGTTAAAGAAAATGGATGATAAGGCAAAATCTATGCAGACAGTAAAGGATTTCTTACAGGTACAGCCTCCTACATTTAGCAGAAATTGGCCTTCAAAAAATTGTTCCTTTCCCGTGTCAGACAGGCCTCAAAGAGGCAGATACAGATGTCCAAGAGGCAGATCTCAGCAACAAGGCTCTTACAGACCTAGACAATGGAGTGCTTCTACCCCCAAGGGAGGAGAAGACAAGTCACAACCTTACAGGAAACAGTCCCAATGACTTCCCCTTTCAAAAGCCAAGCACTTATCTCTTGGCAGCACCTTTAGGGGGAAAGCTAGCACTTTTCTCACAAAATTGGCACATTATCACCCAGGACAAATGGGTACCAAATATTGTCACTCTGGGCTACAGGTTCCACTTTCACACCCTACCAAGGTCAAAAGGAATGCCAGACCTGCCACAAAACCAATGGGCAGAGGCACAAAAACAGATTACAGATCTCATGGACATGAGGGCTATTCAGAAAGTACCTCAGCAAGAACAGGGACAAGGATTTTACTCAAGACTTTTCTTGGTTCCCAGAAAGGACAAAGCCTGGAGACCCATCCTGGATCTGTCTATTCCAAACACTTTCCTGGATGTTCCAAAATTCAAGATGTTGACACTCCAGCAACCTCTACCCATGCTGGGCAAAAAGGCTTGGCTTGTTACTTTGGACCTCAGAGGCATACCTGCATGTTCCAGTCGGACAAAATTGCAGAAGATACCTCAGATTCATAGCTGGCACAATGCATTGCCAATTCTCTGCACTGCCCTTTGGCTTATCTACTGTGCCCAGGGTCTTCACAAAATGCCTGGCACCAGTAATTGCATTTTGCAGACAAAAAGGAATTCAAATATATCCCTATTTGGACGACTGCCTTATTCAAGCAGAGAGCAAGGACATTCTTCTAAAGCATCTGGCATTTGTAAAAAGATTACTAGTTGGCCTAGGGTACACAGTAAATGAAAAGAAGTCAAAACTAGTGCCCTCTCAAGAGATAATATTCCTGGGTGCAAGCTTGAATACAACTACCCAGATGGCTTATCTCACGCCAGACAAGCAAAGGCAACTGACAAATTATTTTCAAATGATGGTAACAAAAACCCAGCTACCTGCAAGAAAAATTTTGCAGGCTTTGGGGTTCATGGCATCCTGCATCCTACTAATTCCATATGCAAAACTGCATATGAGGAAGTTACAGTGGTATCTAATGTTTGGACTCAACATTGCCACAGCCTGGAAGCAACAATAACTATTATTCCCTGCCTGCAGCAGGAGTTTCGATGGTGGGCACTGGCATGTCACCACAACAAGGGACAGCCTTTCACTTTACCCACAGCCAGGCAAACACTGACAACAGATGCATCGGATTATGCCTGGGGGAGCGCACATGGCAGGAAAATGTATTCAGGGCAAGTGGTCCGCAGACCAAATGCATCTTCACATCAATCAAAAAGAGATGCTAGCTGTACAGAATGCCCTGACAGCCTTCAAGGACTTACTGCATCCAGGACAACTACTACTACTACAGACTGGCAACACCACAGTAATGTGGTACATAAACAAGCAAGGGGGCACACACTCATACCCCCTTTGCAGACAAGCTATGACTTTGTGGAACACAGCACTAACTTATCAAGTTCATCTGCAAGCACAATTCCTGTCTGGAAAGAAAAATACTCTGGCAGACGATCTAAGCAGAAACCTCATGGATCCTCACGAGTGGAAACTAAATCCACAGGTGTTCAACATGATAACAAAGAAATGGGGATGCCCGGACATAGATCTTTTTGCCTCCCCTCTCAACTGCCAACTTCAAAAATTTTGCACAAGGACTTATCACACACAAGCATGGAAAGTGGATGCTCTCTCATTCAGCTGGAGAAACCTAACAGTTTATGCCTTCCCACAACTGCCTCTCTTTTCCAAGGTGCTCCTAAAAGTCAGACAAGAGAGGCCAAAAATGAGATTGATTGCCCCAGACTGGCCACACCAGCACTGGTACCCAATCTTAAAGAACTTGGCTCAAGGTCCAGCCAGGACTTTACCTCAAATCCCTCAACTTCTGTCTCAACAAAACAATCAGATCCTGCATAGCCAACTCAGAACCTTAAATCTGGCTGCATGGCAGATACCATAGACAGTCAGACCACACCTCTCTCTAAAGCTGTTATGGATGTCATTCTGGAGGCCAGGAGGCCCACCACCAGGAAATCTTATGCAGACAAATGGAAGAGATTCTGCCACTGGAACCAGGCACAAGGCTTTGACCCACTTGTACCAAATATCCCTCAGATTTTACAATACCTGACTGAGATGTTGGACAAAGGCCTATCCTTTTCATTTATTAAGATCCATGCCTCCGCCATTTCAGCTCATTATACCACGGAACCTCCTATTTTCTCTCATCCACTACTAAGACAGTACCTCAGAGGGGCTAAAAACATAAGACCTCCCCGGAGAGCACCAACACGTACTTGGGACCTCAACTTTGTCTTGGAGAAACTCACTTTGCCTCCTTTTGAGCCAGCCAATACAGCTGATATAAAATTCTTATCATGGAAAACTGCTCTGCTCCTAGCAATAACTTCTGCTCGAAGAGTCTCAGAAATACAGGCTTTAATGGCAGTGGAACCTTTTATCATTTTTCATCAAGACAGGGTTTCTGTAAGGACGAACCCAACATTTATGCCAAAGGTGGTATCTAGTGTGGCTCTTAACCAAACCATTCATCTGCCAGCATTCTATCCAAATCCCCAGAATAATGGGGAGAGACTTCTACACTCTTTGGACATACACAGGCAGTTACGCTTCTACTTGGATAAAACAAAAGCATTCAGAAAAACTGAGCAACTGTTTGTAGTTTATGCTGCAAGATCACAAGGAAAGACTATCTCAAACCAGACTATTTCTAAGTGGATAGGACACTGTATTCGTTTCTGCTACGCACAACATGGAAAGCCAGTGCCTAACAACATTAGACAACACTCTACCAGGGCAGCTGCCATGTCAGCAGCCTTCCTCAGAGGAGTACCAACCAAGGACATTTTGGAAGCTGCAACTTTGAGTTCAGTTCAAACTTTTACCAAGCATTACCACTTGCCTCTTTACTCTAAATAAAGAGCAGGCTTTGCCACTGCAGTCCTGCATGGCCTCATAGCCACTCCTAATCCTATTTAGACCCAGCCACCCTTCCTCAGCTTTGGGATTCTACCAAAGTGTAATGACTGCAACAGTGAAACACGATGAACATAGTACAGTTGTGTACCTACCATAAATGTAGATGTTCGAGTGTATTCACTGTTGCGGTCCAGGTTACCCACCCTCCATCCCCACTTTCTTTGCTGGGACTTTTCTATACCTTTCTATCCTATACAACCTTTGTGGTGTATTTGCTTGCAGCTGAAGGTATTGTTTATATTTTGCTGTATGTCTTTATTAGCAATATGTATTGCCTACCTATTTGGGGGCACCTGACATCTGGGGCAAGAAACACTGAAGAAAATGGCGTCGGTTGCATCTTATATACCCTGGCGCACTGACGTCAGGGAAGAAGCGACAACAACCGACGCCGGACCAAGACTTTGGAACTTGGGCCGACTGTGGGTCGCCTGCCAGCAGGATAACCCAAGTGTAATGACTGCAACAGTGAATACACTCGAACATCTACATTTATGCTAGGTACACAACTGTACTTTACTAAAAGCTGCTACTCGAAAGAGGAGGAATAATGTGATGGCCTTTTATGACAATATGGGAGCATTTGATCATTCTTCCGGAGGTGATCAGTGAGAGACTTTTTCTAGCCTTTCTGTCAGTTTCAGGCATTCATTAGACCATTTCCAGAAGTGCAAGCAGTTGTTCACAAATGAAGTACATTACACTAAACAGAAAAGCATACAGAAATGAAAAAAAAAAGTATTAAAAATGTTTTTGCACCCTCCTGCAGCCGCTGCTACTTTAAGTACCAAATCTGAGGTCACTTATGGGATAAGGAAATGTCTCTGGTACACCACTAATTCAACCTTCCAGGAAAACAAAATGGCAGTTGTACAGTAGTGATTACAATTCAGAGGATTAATTTGTAGTGTTTTGTAAGCCAGCCTGGCTTCCAGAAGGGGATTCAGGGGTCTGTCCCTCCTCTGAATCGCCCAGCGTAAGATGTAGCCAATCACTCCTTGCTTTCTTGTGATAAGCTTTCTAGAGATCATCAAAAATCAGTTGTCATCTTCAAGTTGACAAAATTGGGAAAGGAGAAGGAATTTCATCTCCCAAACTTTGTGGGGGAGGGGTATGTCCTGATTTTCAGGCTCCCTACTTTTTATGGGTGTCAGGCTTGATTTTAAGCAGTGTTTATAAAGTATAGCAAGACAATCCACTTGTAGTATACTGATGAGGTCAATAAAATGGCGAAACATGCATGTCTACACCTATTGGTGTTTGACTTTATTGGCCTTAATATACCCACAAGGACTTGAAAGGTAAAGAACCATGGGCATTCAGAAGCCATGTCGCTGGAGTACCGTGTGTCCATATGGGGCCATTTGCATGGATCCCATATGGGCCTCCACTACAGTAGATTTAAATTATTACACAGTGAAGACTAGCTTGACTGGGTCACTTTTGCAGTTTTTTTTTTACTGAATTGTTTGTCAGTGACCTTTTCACCTTTTGGTTTGGTTCTTTGTTCCAGGGAGGGGAGGATATTGCAGTTGCCAGACAGACTGTTAAGTGGATTGGCAACTGCATTGCCTTTGACATCATTTGACCAGCTTCCTGTTGGGAAATGCCAGAGTCAAAGCTCACTGCACTAGAGAACTTGCTTCTTCCAGTGGTTGTAAACATTTGTCCAGCCTCCACTTGTTCCCTGGTAAACACCTTCATCAAGAAGTATTGTATTTGACTGTAGCTTGAGAGGTTTGGACACTTTGGGGAATTCATTCTTCCAGAATTCTGTCATCTGAGCTTTGGTCTTTGGTGTCCCTCTATCTCTTTCTTCTCTATTGATATTGCCTGGGACTTGACTCTATTAAATGCAATAGAAAAGATTTTTACTTTCAGTTGTCTAATAGTGGCCCTTTCTTGTTCAGTCAGGAAAACCCTCCCAGTATTTAGCAGCTCATAAGTTGGGCAAATATTCTTATGTCATATATTTTAAATGTTGTACCATTTTTTAATAGCTTCATAGGTGATTACTAGGCTAGCGGACCTAGGAGGTCTTTTTACCCTTACCCATGTTTTCCTGTTTGTAAATGATAGGATAAATTACCCAGGGGCATTTGTTTGGGTTTAGGTAGCAGTGCTTTTACAACCTGTGTTCAGCAGGGGTATAGGTGTTATTCCAGGGGTAAATTTCCTATTCCTCGATCCATTGGTATACAGATTGCTTTCAAATTGTGTCAAGTACAAACTCTGCTTCACATGGATGGGAAGTGTGTTCCAGGGTACAGGTAGTGTCTAAGGCACATACCTATTCCTTCAGCATGTCATGTTCTGTTTATATTGCAAATGAGGTTCAGGTCCTTTGAATGGGTATTTCTAATGCAGTTAGGCTTGCAGATGTGCAGCAAGTCTTTCAGTAGTAGATGACATGACACCTTGTAAGCCAGGCACAAATAACCTCTCATCTGTAGGAGGCTGAGTATAAAGATAAGAATTTGACGCTGACTGCATAGTCCATATGGTTAAACACCTTGTATTCTCTCTGGAAGGAACCTCTGTGGATATTCCAGTTATGGCATATGCCTGGTCAGTTGCATACTGAAGGGAGCATTATGCTCAGTGACTGGCCTAATGAAGGCTTAGTACAGCAAGAAAATGGCATCCTTGGACCTGGATGTCGTACCTTTGCTTATATGTTGCATAGTATAGAATGATTTTGGTATAGCTGTAGACACATGATAGTCAGAGGCCAAGCCACTGTCAACTTATGTTTCCAAGTCCCTAACCACTCTGTTTGCTCTTAGGAGTGTAATGTCTATGTAGTAATTCCCTGGTGTGTCCTACTTTCTAGACAATACTGTTGTATATATTTTTTGTCATTCACTTTTAGACCATGGCTCTGGCACCAGTTATTTTGTGACAAGCCTTGTTGGAGGATATTAGTGTCATTGAGGGGTCCCGCGATTCTCCTGAGCTTGCAGTCATCTGCAAAGATGGTCAGCCAGAGGCATGTGACATTGGCATTGAGTTCTGAAAAGTAGATGCCATATAGGAGCAGCTCCGGCACTGAACCCTGAGGGACTCCACTAGTGACTGACATTTTTGTGGATGTAGTCCCCTGTCTTAACTTCCTGTGTCTTATCTGTGAATCATTTGGCTATCCAACAGGTGACATAGGAGTTTACTTCTAGTTTTGTGAGTTTGCCGACAATGGCAGAATGGGGAGTAGTGTTAATTGCTTTAGCTAGGTCAGAATCGGTAATGCGGACCGGTTTGCCCTCATCCCATAGCTTTAGTGACTTTCTCAAAAGTCCATCTGGTTGAGTAGGCATGATATGCCTTTGATGAAACCAAACTGTGTTGAATCAAGTGTCTAAAGATTTCCTATGTTTTTATTTATAATATCCATGGTAATTCTTTCCATGGCTTTACATGCCAGACTAGTCAGACTTTTGGATCTTTAGTTAACTGAGTCAGTAGATAGCCTGCAAT
Organism: Protopterus annectens; assembly: GCF_019279795.1. Taxonomy (NCBI): domain Eukaryota; kingdom Metazoa; phylum Chordata; order Ceratodontiformes; family Protopteridae; genus Protopterus; species Protopterus annectens. The sequence continues at coordinate 908,655,445 of NC_056730.1, forward strand.
TGTATAGAGGGATAACTTCTGCAGTCCTCCATTTGGTAGGCAAAAAGCCAGTTAGGAGGATAAGGTTCATCAGTGATTTTAGAGGTCTCAATAGGTCGTGTCATGCTGTTCAGGAAGCAGCTTGGGATATTGTAAGAGCTCACAGATGATGTATTTTTCTGCCTTGGAGAGCACATTGAGAACTTGTTATCCAGTGAAATTGGGGGGGGGGGGGTATCTATTTGAAAGGTGCTGGGTAGGGAGGTATAAAATTGAAGCTAAATGTGTCAGCCAGTAGGTTTGCTATGTCTTCCAGCTTTGTACAGGTGGTTCCATTTACAATCATTTTATCACACTGTTGTGTATTACCTTTGAGGTTACAGACATAGTTGAAGAAGGCCTTGTGATTTTCCTTATCCTGCGATGCTATCTTTACCTCAAATTTGGCTTTGTTGGTCTTGATAAAACTCCTGAATTGCTTATTTAGTTTGATAAGGGGTTTCTTGCCTTGCTGGACATGCCCTTCTTAGTTGTAGTCATGGTTTTCCTTTTGTTGTACAAGTTGATATTGAGATTCCATCAGGGTGTCCTGTTCTTTGAGTTAGTCTGTGCTTATTTCAGGTGGGTGCAGCAGAGTTCATGTAGCTTGCGGGGGGGGGGCTTGAAATTTTGACAGGGTATCATGCAGCAGTAAGAGGTTTGCTTTGGAATAATTCCTAAATGTTTGGGGGGTTAGATGAGGTCACAAGCTTTAGTTTAATTTCCAAGGTTTTATTTTTATGGTCTGACCTGACAGAAGAAAATGATGCACATGTGTGGGTGCAAAGTTCCCCCATGTTTGTAAGGATCCGATTGAAGATGTTGGCATCCTTAGTGGGTGTACAGACTAGTTGTTTGTGTTAGTCAAGAAATCTTTGGGGAATGTATATTGGAATTTGTGTGCATTTCCCAGTTTATAGTGGGGATATTTGAAGTCACCCAAAAGTCTCATTTAACTGTCAATGTAGAGCAACTTCAGTTTGTTTAGGTATGTGGTTTCAGTGCCCTGGGCATAGAACAGGACTTGCAGCTTGCAGTGATATGGTATGGAACTTTTCTTTTTGTGAGCTGGACAAGGAGAAGCTCAAGTGAGTCGTACTGCATGACAAGTCTTTGAGGTGTGACGGTTTCTGACGAATGTTGAGACATCTCCACCTTTTGCTCCTCCTTGTGAAGTAGCTGGTCTAAATGTGTGGAAGAAATGATAGTCTTGCACTGCTGGGTGCTCTCCACATTTTTAAACCGTAACTTCTTAACTGCACAGGAGTCTAAGTTCTGCAGGATAAGGAGAGCTTACAGAGCATGGATTTATTTGTTTAGAGTCCTGGCATTGAGCAGTAATACCTTTAGATTATGTTGGGTTGAATTGGGTTTACTGTGTTGGAAGTTTTTTTCTCATTGGCCTTGCCTTAAAAAGCACTATGGGGATAGGCAAAGTTTTAGACCGTATTCAAAAGGGTAAAGGGGACCCAGTGTGGGCCATCCACGGTGAGGCACCATAGCTTCCAGAGCTGACAAATACTGTACCCCCCCCTTTGAATGACATCAAAAACTAAGCTAATTGTTAGTCAGTTATCTTCTGGTTATATCCCAGTATCATATTCAGGCAAGGTAGAATGCTGCTTATTCCTAGACTTACACCAGCCTGAGAGTGCCACAAGCTTCAGGAAATTTCTCATATTTTGAGTCAGGGTCACACTAGCTTTAAAGGTGTTTTATTAAGCATCTGACTCGAGCAGAACTCACTGTAGACTGAATGGCATTGACCTATTTCCTTATTTAGATGACTTGCTCATCATTGCAGAATCTTTTCCCTGATGTCAAGAGTCTTTAGAATGGGTTTCCTCCCTTCTGACCAGTTTGGGATTCCAGATGTTCATAAATCCTCCTTGACTCTGTTACAGAGGATTGTCTGTCTGGGCTATCGTATATGTACCTCTCAGCAAAAGGCTTTTTTGACAGAGGAAAAGGTGCATGTTTATAAGGAAACTTTTTTGAGTTTCTCTAATCAGTCTAAGACTTCAGCCAGAGAGTTATGTCATTATGTTGGGATTGATGGCTTCTATGATTCTCATGATTTGTCTCACTAGGTTACACATGAGAGACTCAGTGGTTTCTAAACAAAACTACAGACACCTCTGATTTCACTTAGCGAACAGTGTCGGGGGGGGGGAAAGAGGTGCAAGACCTGTGGAACACCTCTGACAGACCAGAAAACACAAATGCGAAAGAGGTGATGCATGCTTTAAAATGTCTTCATCTATGATTTCCAGAACAACTTCTGGTGATTATAGCCAACAACCACAGTAATGGTATAAAAGCAGACTGGGGGGGGGGGGGGCAATAGGGCATACTTTCTTTGCAGACAGGTTATGACGGCTTGGGAGATGGCTCGTCAGCACTCCTTAATCGTCTAAACCTCTTAAATTCTGTCATAGCAAAACAAAGTGGCAGACCAGCTCTGCAGGGACCAGGACAGACCCTCACGAGTGGAAATTGAACAACAAGGTATTCCAGCAATTGAGCCATTTGTGGGGCACACCTCTAGCAGATCTGCTCATCTCCTTTCAGAACTGACATCTAAGTCTGTTCTTCTCCACAAATCCTTGCAACAAGCCTGATATCCAGAGTAATTCTGAATTTTGTGGTGACCCCCTTTTGGCCCAGGCAGCATTGGTTCACCCTTCTAATGGAATTGGCCAAGGGCAGTTACCACAAGCTTCCTTACAAACTGGATCTACTTGAATAAGACAAGGGAAGTTAATACACTGCAGTCTCAAACTTCTTTGACTAACTACCTGGGTGATTGAATTCAAACTCCTTTTAGGCACCTATTTCATGAAGATATGTAGCAGGCATTAAGAGAGTCAAGAAATCTTGCTGTTAAGAAGTCTTCTGTTGGCAAGTGGAAAAGATGTTCTAGTGGGTGTGTAGCCAATAATCAGGGTCTCATCAGAGATTATGTACCACTGGTGCTTAAATATTTGTCAGTTAATATTCTGTGGTCTCTCATTCCTCTTTGCCCATGGATTCTTCACTTTCGTTTTTATTTTTAGTGGAGCAGTTTATGAAGGGAGTTTTGCACCTGAGATCTCCTTGTAAACAGGTTGCTGCTTCTTGAGATCTTAATTTTATGCAGTAAAAGGTAACTATGTTTATATTTGAACCTGCTTATCAAACTGCATTTAAGGTTCATTACATGGAAAACTGTTCTTCTCATTGCTCCGACATCTGCAAGAAGAGTGTTTGAGTTGCAGCCTCTCATTGTAGGTGAACACTAGCTAGTTTTCCCTAAAGATAGGATCACATTAAAAAAAAATCCCTCATTCATTACCTACGTTGTTTCAGAGTTTACTTTGAATTAAGTCCACAATCTCCCAGTGTTCTATGTAGGCCCTCAAACCTAGGGAGAAAGGATTATACACAGTCTGGATGTGCACAGGTAGCTCTGGTGCAATCTTGGCAGAGCCAAGTCCTTTGAAAAAGCAGATCAGCTATTTAAACAAAGAACAACTCATGTCAAAACAGACTATTTCTAAATAGTCATCCTCTGCTGTTGCCCTTTATTTCCACTGTGGTAAACCAGTTCTAGGCAGTATAAAGGCCCAGTCTAAGAGGTTTGCCAGCTTCAACGGCATATTGGAAAGGGTTGAACTGAAGTATTCTAGAAGTGGCTGCATGATCCTCTGTACCTGCTTTTACAAAGTATTGCAAACTAGATTCTTTTTCTGGATCCAGGACAGGTCTTATTAGGGCCATTCTCCTAGGTGAAGTTGACTTTTTTTTTTTGTTCCTTATGTAAATATGAGGAGGGCAGTAGAGCAGAAGGGAGTTAGGAACTGGGCTCCTAGCAGCAGTTTAGAAACAGGAGTTTTTGCTGTCAAGCAGAGTGAGACTGTAGGGTGTTTTTTGATCTTCAACAGCGCTGGGGGGTTTCTCATATAGAAACAGATGCCAAATGACCCAGCTACTCTGAAGCCTGTTTTGGGTATAAAAATACTTATGCAACACTTCCAAACAAAATTCCTAAACTTTTCGGACTTGCTGCATATATGGGAACCATATGGATGTCTCCGGATCCGAACCCGCATAGTTTCCAGCTATGGATCCAAGCTCTCAGCTCCTCCCCTCACCCATAATGCCCTGCTCTACCCTCATGACCTCAGATCTTGTTTGCCGCGCTGGTAACTGGATGTGGTTTCTATAGCTCTCAGCTAAGTGGAATTTTCTTGTACTAAAATAGAATATTTTTGCTTTCTTTAAACTTTTTTGTGTGAAAGTTGTAGGTTTCCTATTTTTATTGACTGTTTTTTTTTTAATTTTATTTACAGTAGTATATATTCCTCCCTCCTCTGCGTAAGGTGTGTGAGGCCTGTGTGCTTTTATAGTTTATTGTTTTTTGGTTACTTCTGTATTTTTGACTATGGCTGACCAGCCTAAGTCATTTTCTCTAAATGCTCGAGTGTGGCCATAAGCTCTCACCGCTGATGGCCACACTCGGTGTGTTAAGTGTCTTGGGGTTGAACACCTCACATCTGGCTGTTCCATTTGTGCAGGGTTCAACCCCAGGGCACTGAGGAGCGGAGGTCCAAGCTGGTCTTGGCGGGTCTTTTACCGCCGGACTCGGCTCCGACCCCGCTCCTTCGGGACTCCTGCGGCTGCAGCTGTTCCCCGGTAGCACCCCTCCTGCTCCTGGGACTCAAACTCCCGCTTCAGGACAGGAGAGGGATGCATCTAAAAGGACGGAGGGAGAAGCACCAAGCGGGCCGAGACCTCTGTTTCGCCCGCCAGCCAAGCGGGCTTCTCCCGCTTCCTTGTTGAGCGGTCTCCTCCTTCTCGGCCCGTCACCTGTGTGCTTCTCACCGGGTCCTGAGGAGGAGACCCGATCTCCGGCGAGGCTATCGAGGAGGCATTCCAGGCCTACCTCGGTAGCCTCGTCGAGATCTACCCATAGCCTCGATGCTGATCTGGACCGGATGATGCGAAGGTTCATCCAGGCCCAGATGCAGATGGGAGTGCTCTTGCCTCCTCGGGGAGCTCAACACCCTTTTTCAAGCCTATTGCTCCTTCTCCGACCCGCTTCCGGGTTCGGAGCAGCTGGAGCCGAGCAGCCGAGCCGGGGAGGTCGGAGCCGATAGTACTGGGTACTCGGATCCGACCATGCCCTCGAAAGTGCCGGACCCGATCTCTCGGAGCCTGGATCCGAGCCGGATCCGGGGATCAGTGCTCCTTCGGCGCCGTCTGTGTCGGAGCGCACTGTCCTTCGGATCCGAGTGCTTGGCGCCGGCTCCGATCCACTCTTCGGATCCGAGGGGAGCCGATTGTCGGATCCTTTGGTCGAGGTCGGCTCCCTTCGGCTTTTGATGTAGTGGAGAGGGCTCTGTTGAGGGTTTCCGGACCCCGGCACTTGCTTCGCCCGTCCCGCTCCCTCTGCACTGGGCCAGGCTTCCACCATCCGGCCCCTGGGACAGCCCGCTTGTGCCCCAAGTTGCTCCTATGGAGCAAATTGCTGCTGCGAGACTCCTCTGACAGCCCCCAGAGGAGGCTCCTGCAAGCATACGTGCAAAGGAGGCACATTGACTCCTGAGTCTCTCACTGAAGACACGGACTTGGAGGAAGGGAAGGCTCCCCACGGTCACCCCGAGGATGTCTCCTTCGGAGACATCATGGAAATGCTCCGTATCAGGGGTGGTCTGCCCCAAGTCTTCCTCGGACGAGTCCGTGTTCTTGGAGGCATTCAAACGGGCCCGTCTACCTCTTGGGTGTCCCCTGCCGACCCCTGGTGGACCTTATTACCACCAGGGCGTGGAAGGAACCGGACACCGTGGAGCCAATTCCCAAAAGACCTGATAAAATCCTTAGCCCGCCTTCTGACAGGACCCATTGGAGTAAGGGGCCTCCTGTAGATGCCATGTTGATGGCGGCGGCCACAAAGAGGGAACTGGCTCAGGAGAGTCCCTCAGTCCACCCACCGAGCAAGGAGTCTCCGATCATGGGCCGCTTGCGGAAGCGGCTGTTCAGTTCGGCGACCTTTTCGGTAAGGGCGCTGAACTATTTGGCACATGTTATTCGGATGCAGCGAGACCTTATTAAGGAGTACGCTGCATCCCCCCCTGAGTCCATTTCGGAGGAGGACAGAGCTCTGCACTCCACCAAAATGGCCACTCTTAGGTCAGTCACAAATACTTCTATGCGGCTACTCTCCCATGCTACGGAGGGCGCTAGAGCTGCGGGACAGGACTGGTCACTAGACGCCAGGCCTGGCTCCGCCACTGCATTTTTCTGAGCCCTTCAAGGCGCTGCTTATGAACGCCTTTGATGGTTCTGCTCTGTTTGGCAAGACCGTTCGCGAGACGTTGACCCAGAGCGAGAAGGACGGGAAGACGCTGTCTGCCGTCGGAATCCGCTTCTCTGCACCCCAGAGGCCCTATTCTAGGAACCAAAGGGTCAGAAGAAGATGTGGTTCCGAAGTCGCAGCAGTCCCAGCCTGCTCGGACAACCAGTCCTTCCGTGGCAGAGGAGGACAGGGAGGACGCCGCCCTAGAGGCAGAGGGGCTCCCAGAAACTTCGGGTCCAGGAACCTTTCTCTGAATGGCCCGCAGCAGCCCTGAGGGCTGCCCGACTGCTCTACTCTGGAGGCAGTCGGGGACGCTGGGCACCTAGCGGCATGGGAGTCCATAACATCGGACCGCTGGGTTCTCCAAATCATATCCAGGGATATCGCATTCCTTTCCTTCACCTTCCAAAGATGAAGTCCCTCCCAGACGCGTACCACCCGGTCAAAGGAGGCCGCTTAGCAGAAATTGGCCATCTGCTAGAAAAAGAGCCATCCAGCCCGTTCCCCAGACCAGATCGGATCAGGGTTCTACTCCAGGTTCTTTTAGTGCCAAAAGACGGGGAACTAAGACCAATCCTAGACCTCTCTCTCCTGAATCTGGCAGTCCCCAAAGAAAAATTCGAATGGTCACTCTACAATCTATTCTCCCCTTCTGGGAGAATGCCACTGGATGTGCTCGATAGATCTCAAGGACGCACTACCACATCCTAATGGACAGACGCTCCAGGAGGTTTCTCCGCCTCGGCTGGGAGCCAGTCACTACCAGTTCCGGGTCCTTCCCTTTGGTCTCACCACAGCCCCCAGGGTGTTTACCAAAGTACTAGCAGTGGTAGCGGCCCACCTGAGGCTTCAGGGGTGCAGGTCTTTCCCTACCTGGACGACTGGCTCCTTACCGCCCCAACAAGGCATCTACTTCTCTCGGGAGACTCCTTTCTCCATCTTGCTCCATTTCTGGGCATCACAATAAATACAAAGTCCAACCTGGCACCCACTCAGCTCTTAGATTTCATAGGGGCCAGACTAGACACAAGGAGTTTACGAGCCTTCCTCACTGCGGACAGAGTTCTAAATCTGCAGCTCCAGGTGCGGGCCATTCTCCATTCATGTTCTGTTCCAGCGGAGTTGGTCCTGAGGGCTCTAGGGTCCATGGCCGTCGATAGCACTTCTTCCTCTTGCCAGGCTCAATATGCATTCTACAGTGGACGCCTTAGTACAGTGGTCATACCTTGCTCTCCCCATGTATCATCCCATAGCGATCAGCAAGGCTTGCAAGCGGTCCCTCTTGTGGTGGCTCCACTCCCGGATCTCCACGAGGGTCGCCCATTTTGTGCTTCTCCCCTCTCGCCACGGTGACCACGGACGCCTCCCCTCGGGTGGGGGGCACTTTGCGGCCGGACAGTCCAAGGCACGTGGAACGATTCAGAGACCTTACGGCATATCAATGTTCTAGAGATGAGAGCAGTGCTCTTAGCGTTGCTAGCACTTCAGGACTTTCTTCCCTTGGGAACAATTGCGATTCAATCGGACAATATGTCTGTTGTCTGGTACATCAACAAGCAAGGGGAACAAGGTCTTACCCTCTTTGTCGAGAGGCCATGAGAGTTTGGGAATGGGCAATCTCCACCAATCGCTTTCTCATAGCAACGCATTCCGGTCGGTCCAACATCCTAGCGGACAAGCTCAGTCGCACCATTCTGACCCCTTACGAGTGGTCTCTCAATTGTCAAGTAGCGGAACGCATATTCGCACGGTGGGGAACCCCTTCATGCGATCTTTTGCCTCTCCCTCAAACACCAAGTGCGACAGTTTTTCGCTCTGATACCTCCTCCGGAGGTACCCCAAGAGACGCTCTGGTGCATGCTTGGCCACCCGGTCTTCTGTATGCCTATCCACCCTTGCCTCTGATGCTGCAAGTTCTTCAGAAAGCCTCTCGGTGGGTTGCAGAATGATTCTCATTGCTCGCTCTGGCCTCGACAGATCTGGTTCCCCTTCCTAAGGTCTCACTCGGTGAATCCTCCTTGGATTCTAGATCCTATTCGGATCTGATATCCCATCCATCCTGCATTCCTCCTCCGAACCTGGACAGCCTGAAGCTGACCGCTTGGCTGCTCCAGTTCCACTCTTGATAAGGACTCGGTATCTCTTCACCGGTAAAGGCTATTTTGGTGGCGGCTCATAAACCATCCACTAGAAAGGTTTACCAAGCAAATGGAAACGCTTCTCTGTGTGGGCGGAGCAGCAAGGCCTAGATCCCTTCACGGTTCCTCTCCCGTAGTGCTTGATTTTCTAACCTCTCTCTTTAATGATGGTGCCAGCAGTTCCAGAGTCAAAGTTCAACTGGCGGCAATTTCTCACTATCACATTGGTCAAGAGTCTAATCCTCTTATGTCAGCCAAATTGTGCAAAACTTTTCTTAAAGGTACTTTCCTTCTCAGGCCCCTATAAAGCAAGCAGTTCCTCCTTGGGACCTTTCTTTGGTCCTACAGGCCTTGACCGCTCCCCTTTCGAGCCCTGCTACAGTGGACCTCAAATTCTTGTCTTACAAGACAGCCTTTTGGTAGCCATTACATCAGCCAAGAGAGTTTCTGAACTTCAAGCTTTATCAGCTAAACCTCCTTACTTGGTTTTATCCGGACCGTGTCTCCCTCAGGACCAACCCGTCCTTCCTTCCTAAAATCGCTTCTGAAGCAAACATCAATCAATCCATTAACCTCCCTGTTTTCTTCCCTAAGTATGAAAACAAAGGTGAATATAGGCTACACTCACTAGATGTTCACAGGCAACTAAGATTTTATCTCAACAGGACAGCTGGTCATAGGCAATCCGACCAGCTGTTTATTTCCTTTGCAAAATTCAATTTGGGCAAGCCAATTTCCAAAGTTTCTCTGTCCCGCTGGATTTCACAGTGCATTTTATTGGCTTATCAAGCCAGGAAGGCCGCACCGAGGTGTTCATGCCCATTCAACCCGGTCAGTATCTACCTCAGCAGCCTTCAAGGCTAGGATTCCTCTGGATGATATTTGTGCAGCAGCTACATGGGCTTCATCTCATACATTTATTTCTCACTATAAGTTGGATCTTGCATCCAGGGTAGAGCATCCTTTGGCTCAGGGTGCTCGGAATATCCTTCCATGATGGCACCAAGTTTCAGGGTGCTGGGGACTCTGTCCCACAGGTTGCAGACAAATGAATATCCTACTTCAGATTTAGAAGTTTTGTACTCACCATAACGTTCCATCTGAGTAGGTGTATTCATTTGTCCGCAACATTCCCCCCCTCCTACCCCCCTGGCCTTTCAGTTTCCTGCATATTACTTGTTACCCTTTTGAGGGTATTGTTGCTTTGGCAAACTCGATCTGAGGTCATGAGGGTAGAGCAGGGCATTATGGGTGAGGGGAGGAGCTGAGAGCTTGGATCCATAGCTGGAAACTATGCCGGTTCGGATCCGATATCGGATCCATAACCCACAGGTTGCAGACAAATGAATACACCTACTCAGATGGAACGTTATGGTGAGTACATAACTTCTAATTATGCAACACTTCCAAACAAAATTCCTAAACTTTTCGGACTTGCTGCATATATGGGAACCATATGGATGTCTCCTTATTGTTCTTTTGTAATTAGTGTTATATTTTCTCTTCTCAGTCTTTTCTTACCACTCTCATTCTTATGATTATCATGTAATTGCATCCTTGAGCAGTAATCTGAGTTTCTTTTCCATCTATTCCTTAATGTATGAGTCTGTGGATCAGAGTTGGAACCTACTTTGGCAACTTTCAAGCTCAGGCACCTTCTCTTACCCATAATTCCCCCGTGTTAACTCAGCTGCCTCCAATATTGTTTGCTTGTCACAAGCGTAGGATCTGTTGGTGCTCAGGTGCATATTAAAGTGAACTTCTAAATAGCTTTTTGATAAAAGTTCTTTTTTATTCTTCTTTTTTCTTATTATTATTGCTATTTCTTTGGCTCTCTTCCTCCCCTAAACTTTTCTCTTTTCCTTCACCTTAAGCATTGGATGATGTTCTTCATCTCACATTGCTGCAGTCCTTACTTATGGGGTAGTCCGCTGTCCTCGGTCGGCCCGAATACCAAAGTATTAGGCTGACGTCGGTCATGGGTGCTCAGATCTGACATCAGAGCGTCAGGGTATAAAAGCGCATGACCGACGTCATATCCTCAGTCTTTTTTGCCGCATGGTCCGATGCAGAAGCAGCGTTGCAAGTGCCGTTCGGCGTTCTGAAATTTTCGAATTCCGAGTTTCAGACCGAAACCAAGTTGGGCTAAGTACCCCCTTGGGGAATATTTTTGTTTTTCTTGCCTCAGTTATTTACCGGATGTCAGAAAAGTGAATAATTGTATTTCTTGTGGGAAACAGATACCGCATAGGGATTATCACTCTCTTTGCATTCCTTGTTTGGGACCGGACCACGACGTAGTCGGGTGTCGGTTTTGTGCTAGGTTTAATAAGCGCACTATAAAAAGGAGGTTAGATTGTGCTAGGTTAGTCTTTGGTAAGCGGTGTAATTATAATATGCCGCCGGATCCTCCGCCGCTTCCATAAGAAGCGCAAAGACAAATCCTTGAAACCTAGACAGGTTGATTCGTCCGTTTCGGACGCCGGTCCTGCAGAAGCTACAGTAGAGCAGGTGGATCCGGCTGAAGTTTCTGTTGAGTCTCAGGGGGAAACTTTGATTTTACAGGATGTGGCCTCCCAGGAATCAGGTCAGGCTGAAGGGGCCTCTCAGGTTACTGTTCTCCCTTCTATGCCTAAGGTGGTTAGGCCTTCTGCTTCTATTTCTAAGGCTTCTTCTAAGGGCAGGTCTGTTTTGCCTTCCTCTGGGGTCCCTTCAGGTACTTCAGGGTCTGTGTCTAAAAAGCACATGCTTAAAATGGCAGAAGATTTGATTACTTTAATTAGAGGTTCTATGCCCCCTCCTGATAAGAGGCCTAGGGTGGAGCCAGAGTTGGAAAGTTTGGATCAGGCCTCAGGTGACTCAGAGTCTTCTGCTGAAGATATTCTAGATTTTCATCCTTATTCAGATTCTGATGCAGAGGATTCCTCTCCTTCTGCTTCTCCTCCAGAGGATTTTTCATTTTCAGAAACTCTGCATTCCATGAGGGAGCATTTTAAGTGGGAAGGACAGGATTTCTCTGATTCACGGAAGAGGCTTAGGGAATTCTTGTTTTACCACAGCATAGACCCTTGGCTATACCTCCTGTTTTGGATGTTGTTCAAGATGTTTTCTCGAGGCTTCCCTTAATCCAGATTCTTTGCCTCCTGCCAGTTAAACCGGACAGATATTACAGGGTGCCTGAGGCTCATAAATATCTGTATAAGAGTCCTAGGGCGGACCCAGAAACTATTAGTCAGGGGCCTAAGGGTGTTAGAGCCTCTGTTGTAAAGAATCCGGTTCCTCTAGATAAGGAAGCTAGAGCTTTGGATAGATAGGGTAAGAAGGTGTATACCTCTTCTACTTTAGCAATGAGGGCTTTAAATTGCCAGTTTCATATGTTGAAGTATCAGAATTTCCTTCTTTCTCAGCTAAAATCTAAAGTGGATGCTTTGGCAGAGGGTATAGAGTGTAAAGAATTGCAGGATTTAGTACATGTCTCTGAACAGGTGGGTAAGCATTCTTTGCAATGTGGTTTTGATGCTGTACAGGCCTCTTCTAGGGTGGCTGCCACTGGTTCAGTTCTTCGTAGGCACGCCTGGCTTAAGGATCAGAATTTGTCCAAGCATGTTAAAACTAGAATTCTGGATGCCCCTTTACAGTCTGAAGTTTTGTTTGGTCCTCCTGTGGAGTCGGTTTTGAAGAAAATGGAGGACAAGGCTAAGTCTATGCAGACTGTTAAAGATTTTTTGCAGGTACAACCTCCAAAGTTTAGTAGGAATTGGCCTACTCAGGGGTGGACCTACCCTTCTTCTGATTCTCAATCTAGGGGTAGATCTAGGCGTGGCAGGGGCAGAGCTCACAGTACATTCAGGCCTAGAACTTGGAGTTTGCCTGCACAATCTGCAGGTGAGGGCAGGGGCCAGTCCTTTCGTAAACAGGCCCAATGACCTGCATTTTCAGCTGCCAGATTCTTCTTGCCTGGCAGCTCCTTTGGGAGGAAAGTTAGCACTCTTCAAGCAAAACTGGCTTTTAGTCACCCAGGACAAATGGGTATTGGACATTATAAACCGAGGCTACAAGTTTTATTTCCATACATTGCCTCCTTTCAAAGGCATGCCAGACGTTCCTCCTCAGCAAAGGATAGAGGCTCACAAGCAGATTTCTTTGCTTCTTCAAATAGGAGCTATACAGCCAGTTCCTCTGTCAGAAGTGGGACTAGGATTTTATTCTCGCCTGTTTCTAGTACCAAAGAAAGGGAACACGTGGAGACCAATTTTGGATTTATCTATCCTCAACACTTATCTGGACATTCCAAAGTTCAAAATGCTGACGTTACAACAGCTTTTACCTCTGTTGGGAAAAGATCACTGGATGGTAACTCTGGATCTCAAAGAGGCTTATCTTCATGTTCCTATCAGGCCCAGTTGCAGGAGGTACCTGCGTTTGGCTGGAAATTTACATTATCAGTTCTCTGCATTGCCCTTTGGCTTATCTACTGCCCAGAGTGTTCACGAAGGTTCTGGCTCCAGTGATTGCCTTTTTCAGGTTAAGAGGAATACAGATTTATCCTTATTTGGACGATTGCCTGATTATTGCACAACACAAAGACGAACTTCTTCATCATCTTCAGTATGTGATGGTAGTGTTAAGATGCCTAGGGTATTCTGTGAACGAAACAAAGTCCAGTCTAGTACCCTCTCAGGACATGTGCTTTCTGGGTGTGAGACTGAATACAGCTTCCCAGATGGCCTTTTTGACCCCGGACAAACAAAGAAGCCTTTCTCTTTATTTCCATCAAATGTCTCTACAGTCCAGGCTGACTGCAAGGACAGTCCTTCAAGCCTTGGGGTTCATGGCATCTTGTATTCTGGTGCTTCCCAATGCCAAACTGCATATGAGGAAGCTTCAATGGTATCTCAAAAATGTATGGACACAACACTGCCAAGATCTAGACACTGTCATTCCGATAATACCTTGCATTCAGAAAGAATTTTTGTGGTGGGCTCAGGAATGTCACCTAAACAAGGGACTCTCTGTGACCCGACCAGAGGCGAGTCAGATACTAACGACAGATGCCTCGGACAAGGCTTGGGGAGCACACCTCAATGGAAAATGGGTGCAAGGCATGTGGCCTGTCAGACTTCAACATTTGCATATCAACTTGAAGGCGATGTTAGCAGTTCAATTTGCATTGATGGCTTTCAGGGATTTACTTCACCCAGGACAGGTGTTGATTCAAACAGACAACATTACTGTCATGTGGTACATCAACAAGCAAGGGGGAACCCATTCGTACCCTCTTTGCAGGCAAGCGATGATCTTGTGGGAGACTGCTCTCAGTTTACACCTCACTCTTCAGGCAAGGTTTCTACCAGGAGCACAGAACTCCTTAGCATTCTACCAGGAGCACAGAACTCCTTAGCAGATGTGTTGAGCAGACAAATTGTGGATCCTCACGAGTGGAAACTGGATCCTCATGTGTTTCAAAAGTTGACAGTGTTATGGGGGACTCCAGACATAGATCTGTTCGCTTCTCCACTAAATTTCCAGTTGCCAAAGTTTTGCACAAGAATGTTTCATCCCACAGCTTGGAAGGTGGACGCTCTATCATTCAGTTGGAACAATCTTCATGTCTATGCCTTTCCACCTCTGCCTCTCATTCCCAAGGTACTCCTGAAGGCCAGAATAGACAAGCCATCCATGATTCTGATAGCGCCGGATTGGCCTTGACAGCACTGGTACCCACTACTGAGGAGTTTAGTACGGGAGCCTCCATGGCCTCTGCCTTTGATTCCGCATCTTTTGTCTCAGGAGGGCAATCACTTCCTCAATGTCAAGATTCAGTCTCTACATCTCACAGCTTGGCATATTCTGTTTTAGACCCGGGGGGGGTCTCAGCTTCCACAACAAGTTTTGAATGTTATTTTGGAGGCCAGAAGGCCTAGTACAAGGAAAGTTTACACAGATAAATGGAGGAGATTTTTTTCTTTGGAGCAAAGCGAAGGACTTTGATGTTTCCAAGCCTGATTTAAGTGCTTCTCTTCAATATCTTACTGAGTTATTGGACAAGGGTTTGTCTTTCTCCTCGATAAAGGTTCATGCTGCAGCCATTTCGGCTCACTATGACTGTGATCCTCCTTTATTTTCCCATCCTTTGTTTAAGCAATTTCTGAGAGGGGCAAAGAACATAAGACCCCCACGTAGAGCTCCTACTCCTGCTTGGGATCTCAATTTTGTGTTGGAAAAACTTACTCTACAACCTTTTGAGCCTGCAGCTACTGCCGAGTTAAAGTATTTATCATGGAAGACTGCTTTTTTGTTGGCCATTACCTCTGCAAGAAGGGTTTCTGAATTACAGGCCCTTATGGCAGTGGAACCTTTCCTGATTTTTCATAAGGATAGGGTATCTTTGCGTACTAATCCTTCCTTTATGCCTAAAGTGGTTTCTAGTGTGGCCTTGAACCAAACTATTGATTTGCCTACTTTTTATGCAAACCCCAAAATAAAGGGGAGAAGATTTTGCATACTTTGGATATTCACAGACAGTTACGTTATTATTTGAGCAGAACCAAGGGGTTCAGGCAGTCTCAGCAGTTGTTTGTTTCTTTTGCTTTGGGTTCTCAGGGGAAACCTGTTTCAAAACAAACTATTTCTAAATGGATTGGGTTTTGTATTTCTTTCTGTTATTCCCATCATGGTAAGGAGGTTCCGGCTGGAATCAGACCTCATTCCACTAGAGCTACTGCCACTTCTACTGCCTTTCTAAGGGGGGTAGCTACAAAAGATATTTTGGAAGCAGCCACTTGGAGTTCAGTACATACTTTTTCCAAGCATTACCACCTTCCTCTTTATTCTAAGTCTAGGGCTGGGTTTGCCTCTGCAATATTACAGGGCATTTTAGCAGCCCCTAATGCTTTATGATTTTGCCATCCTCCCTTTACCTCTGCTTTGGGATTCTACCCATAAGTAAGGACTGCAGCAATGTGAGATGAAGAACATAGTACAGTTTTGTACCTACCATAAATGTAGATGTTCGAAGATCCACATTGTTGCAGTCCAATTTACCCTCCCTCCTTCCCCTCTGTAGTTTGGCATGGTAATATGGTTTGGGTGATGGTTGTTGTTGGGCATGTTTTTGGGAGGTATCCTGTTTTTGGGCTGTGGCCTTTCTTTTTAGGGCCTTCTGACATCTGGGGCAAGAAAAGACTGAGGATATGACGTCGGTCATGCGCTTTTATACCCTGACGCTCTGATGTCAGATCTGAGCGCCCATGACCGACGTCAGCCTAATACTTTGGTATTCGGGCCGACCGAGGACAGCGGACTACCCCATAAGTAAGGACTGCAGCAATGTGGATCTTCGAACATCTACATTTATGGTAGGTACAAAACTGTACTTTTCTTTTCCAAAAACAATCTTAGTTGCTTTAATTTAACTTTATAGTCAGAAACGAAGAGTTTCTGTTCTTTTGTCTCTTGTTCTCTCTGTTTCAGGATGTCAGACTGTCAGAAGTCCAAGAAGTGTGAGGCCCGTGCCCATAAATTGCCCAATTCCGATGCACATCAGTGTGTCTGTTTTCTGTGCCACTCATATTTGGATACCATTTGCTCCATATGTGAAGCTTTCAGCCATTATTGAGCACCAAAAAAAATAGTTTGAAAGGGCTTCTCCCAATTCCTGTGGGAGAAAGTATACTTTTAGTTTCAGCAAAGCATTCTTCATTAAATAAATCAAGTGAAAATCTAAGGAGAAAATTAAAGAAAAAGACCATGATAAGGAAAGAGGAAGAAGAAAAATCCTGTTTAGCTCTGGTTTCTAAAATTGCAAACCTTCTGAGCCAGTGCTTTTCTTGGAGCTAGTACGCATCAGATCCAACATGCCACTGAAATTCTCACTGGAGCTGATTTTCCATAGGCTCTGTTCAGCTGCACTGCAGGAGAAGCTGTAGGCCCCACTGAGCTGGTTTGTCTTTTCTATCAACCAGATCTACCAGGAGCCTTACCAGAGCAGAAGTGGACAAGATTGAGATTTCTTCTGACCCAGATACATCTGAGGTTCCTCCTGGTTCTGGCTACCACCTGATGTGGTGGAATGCTTTCTTTCCCACATTCAGTTGTTGTTTCTTCTACGATTGACTGTTTAGATTGGAACGTTTGAATCAGACTTAATACTCCGGGCAGGTCTGCATCAGAGCCAAGGATTTGTTCTTCCTAGACGCTGATGAGTTCTTTGATTCAGTCGGTTGTGATCACTGTGGAGCCATGTAAGTGTCCGAGACAAATGGTTGGTGCCAACTCCAACAAGGTAGGTCTGGAATAGAGGTCTTTGAAACTGTTCCCTCCCTCTTGGAGCCTCAGCATTAGTTCATCTCTGATGTCAGCGTCTGTAATAAGCTGTATGGTATCCAGGATTGACCCTCCTTTGGGGGGTTTTGCTCCTAAGGCTAGGTTCCCTGAGTCCATATCAAGCTGGGCTTTCAAGAGAGCACTCAGTCAACCCAGTGAAAAGACTACCCTGTTAAACTCTGATCATTCCTTCCCAAAAGGATTTCCCAGTATCTAGAACCTACTCTTCTTGTCCCATTTTGACAGCCAGTAACCAGAATTCTTGAGATGCCTCCTGTAGAAGAGACTTATCTCAGCTTCCGAGTCCTTCTTAGAGCATACCAAGGAAAACAAACAAGGAAAACAAACCTGTAGGTATTGAAGGTTGTGGGAAACTGTAAGAGTCTTTATAAAACTTGATTCACAGCAGTAAAAGAACTTGGAGCACTTCCGCAAAACAACAAAGTTTATTCCACACACAAAAGTTATAAACTAAGTGCTTTCATCCCTTGTGTTCATGGGACTTCATCAGAGTGACATAACTATGATCCACCATAGTTTAAAACCACAAAAGCCTGCGAAAAACATTGTATCCCCAAAATTTAAAGCAACAGTGCAGTTAAAACGGAAACCACGATCTAAATAAAAAAAACCTTATACGTTTATTTCATAAAAGATTCTATTAACACATATCCCGTAAATGCTAGCTATAAAATAAAATAGTATAATATGAAGTAATATAAAATAAGGCAAGTCTTCTCAATCAAGTGGGAAAGAAAAATTAAATAAACTAAGTCTTTCAAGCAGTTTAAACAGTTGACATGTGAACTTGTATAAAAAGACCCTAATGCCACTTAATATGTTAGTGGCCTTAGCTTAAGAAAACAGGACAAAGAAATAGAATAATTAAGTCCATTGGGGCCTGTAACATTGGTCCTAATCTGCCATTCAGCCTCTCTGCCTTGTAGTTGAACCTTCCACGGTCCTCCTCTACTATCCAAGTACATTGTGTAAATAATAAAAAAGTGGAATTCATGTCCATTTGTTTCAGTGTAGCACCATAGGGCATTACCCGTATATTTCCTATTTCCCACAGATGTTCCTATACTCTATCCTTCAGTGCTTTCTCTGTCTTGCTCACTTAGAAAGATGGGCATTTGATACAGGTTGCAATATATACCACTCTGTCTGTCCTACAATTACATCGAGAGGTGCACTTTATCTTGCCTTACCCTATGACTCCTATAAATTCACTCTCAAAAATATACGGGCAACTTGAACATCTTCCACATTTAGACATCCTCTGTTTTTTCAACAAGTAAAAGATAAAAAACGGACTCTGGTAATGCTTCAGGTTCCGGTGTAAAAATCCACGTTTAATAAACACAATTGTTATGATACACAATCGATTTCACAGACTGCTTCCTCAGGTGTGTAAAAAAACAAACATTCCTATTCCCTTATATACTATCCCATTCACTATCACATGATATAAAATCTAGTCACATGACACCATTAAACTATCAGCTCTTGTAGAATTATAAAAACATAAACATAAAATTGGCTGACCAATCTCATAAAAATGCCCATTACATAAAATAAAACATTTTCAAAACCTGATGTACAAGGACATATATATATATATATATATATATATATATATATATATATATATATATATATATGTGCAACCTATATGCTAATACAGTGTATTAAACCGCATAGGACCATTGTATATTACATTAATCTAAATAATGGTCTGGACTTTAACCTCGGTCTGAGGGGCATGTGCTCATTTAAGCCATGTCCCACATCCCCTCTGAGACTGACTATCCATCTAGCTTCTAATTCTTCAGATAAATTACTGATGTCCCCCCTCTTTTGCTCACATATGTCCTACCTATGGCTAAAAACCTAAATATATGTGTGGGCCAGTACTAATTACATGTTTAGAGAGAGCAATAATTTTGTTCCCTTTATTTATGTGGTATATATACTCACTAATCCTTTCTTTCAAAGTTCTATCAGTTTTTCCCACATAGAATTTCATAGATTCTAAACAGTGGGCTAAATAAACAATGTGTTCACTTTCACATGTGACATGTACATTAAACCTATATGTCATCTTCTGATCTGGGTGGTAAAACTGTGAACTGACATCTATAAAAGGACAAAATGAGCATTTACCACAAGGTCTAGTCCCAACTTCTCCATTAATACTTGGCTCACTCTTTGGAAAACAAAGGCATCTCTTCAGGGACTTCGTGTTCCTAAATAAAAATTTAGGTTTTGGATCTGTCAGTCTAGTAATTTCTCTATCTGTTGTTAAAATACCCCAATGTCTACATACAATGTCCATGTGTAGAGCGACATTGTTCGAATAACTCGAGTACCTTCAGCCTCATACTATTGCCTTTATTATCATCCCTGGCACTGGGCTTATAACCATTAGAAAAATACGGTTTAGCTTTCTTGTCTCTCGTACTCATGCTTTCTGTAACATTGGTTTGTATTTCTCTTTCATTATAACACCTATCTTTCAACTCTCTTGTAACTATATCTACCTGCTGTAAAAAATCCTCATCCCTTACATTAAGTCTAGAGGCTCTAAAAATCTGGTTGCATACTGCATTCCTAAAAATGTAAGGGTGCATACTGTCTTTGCTCAATGAATAATTTACATGGCACTCCTTTCTATGGAGTCGTGTATAGGTGTTAAAGTCCACATCTACCTTTATAGTAACATCCAAAAAGTTTATTTCACGCTTACAGTATTTCGATGTGAACCGTAAGAAGTTAGTGCTCTCATTAATATAACTCTCACAGTCTCGTAGACTGGCTTCAGTGCCTTCCTCCCATACAATAAAAAGACAGTGTACAAATCTTTTAAAAAAGAGTACTTGCTGGTGAAAAGGGCCCTGCAACAAATGTTCTAACTCCCAGACCGCTATAACTGCATTGGTGTAGCTGTTGGCAAATGAAGTGGCCATAGCTACGCCATTGCATTGCCAATAAACATGGTCTCCAAATAAAAATGTTATTTTCAAGTATAATGGTTAATAGCTTACTAATTTGAAGAATCTTGTTCATAGGTTCATACTAGGCTATCTGCCCTAGGGCATTTATAAGCCTAGCCAGAGTGTGTTTGGCTTTCGCCACCCATTTTAAATGAATTTTGCTATGCCCTTTTTCGAGGTTAGTATACTGTGCCTCTGTCTAACAGTGACACAGAAGTGATACCCAGGGTAAACCTACGATCTCCCATCCACTCATCAAGATTCCTCTTGAAGAGAGTCAATGAGGGACTCTGCCTAACCTGGACTGGGATTTTATTCCAGAGTGAAGGGAGCCTCTGGGTTTTGAATCTTTCCCTCCAGCATGTCCTATTTATTTCAGTGCTGAGGTTCAAGTCTCTCGAGCGCGTAGCTCGATGGGATTTGGATTTTCTGAGGTGCAGCAAATCCATTAATTCTGGGTTGGACATGGCTTTATACATCAGGCGGTATGCCACTGAGTAGAGCTGGAGTTTCTTTAACCGGGCAGCATATGGCATCTGTTTGAGCCCTTTGATCCTCTTGGGGTCTTTCTAGTTGCTGCAGGTGTCTGGTAAGGTACATCCCAAAAGGGGCATTGTACTCAATTATGGGCCTGATGAGGGATGAGTAAAGAGGCACGATGACCTCCCCTGATCTAGATGTGAATCCCTTCATGATTAGGTGGGCTATATAAAATGTTCTTCTAACCACTTTGGCCACGTGGTTGTCAAATGAGAGATTGCTATCAACTTGGGTCCCCAGGTCCCTAATTACTTCTTCTGTACTTAATGGATTACCACCTATGTGGTAATTTGTGGGCACTTTGTTTTTGCCAAAGGGATGACTATACACTTTTGGCATTTAGCTTGAGGCCATGGCTCTGGCACCAGTTGTCTGTTTCTATGAGGCCCTTTTGGAGGATGCTTGTGTCGGCTGGAGAGTCGATTATGGTGCCCAGTTTGCAGTCATCTGCGAACTTGGTCAGCCACAGTCCTTCCGTGTTGGCCTGTACCTCCGAGAAATATATACCGAACAAGAGAGGTCCCAGGACTGAGCCTTGTGGGACGCCACTTGTAACTGGTTTGGAGTCTGACATGGCTCCAGCAATTCTAACCATGTGGGTTCTGTCCTTGAGCCAGTTTGCAACCCATCTAGTGACATAGGGGTTTATATTTAAGCTGGTGAGCTTATCTATAATACCCAAGTGGGGTATTGTATCGAAGGCTTTTGCGAGGTCCAGGTAGGCTGTGTGGACCACCTTCCCCTCGTCAATGGCCTTGGTGACTGTTTCAAAGAAATTGACCAGGTTTAAGAGGCAGGATCTGCCCTTAACAAAGCCGAACTGGGTAGGATCCAGTGTCTGTAGGTCCCCAATGTCTTTATTTATGAGGTCCATGATGATCCTTTCCATAGCTTTGCAGACCAAGCTAGTCAGGCTTATGGGGCGATAGTTTCCAGGATCCGTTAAGGCATCACCTTTGTGAAGAGGGACCACTGATGTTCATCGTGTTTCACTGTTGCAGTCATGACTGTAGGGTTCTCCCCTGCCGCCAGGCAGTCCTCGGTCGGCCAGAATCCCAAAGTCTGGGTCCGGCGTCGGCTGTTCAGCCATGCTCCCTGACGTCAGAGCACCAGGAGTACAAAGCTGACAGCCGACGCCATGTTCTCCAGTCTTTCTTGCCGTGCGGTGATAGCAGTTCGCATTTGCCGGTCGGCTGACTCCTGACAATTTTTGCTAAACGTACTTCAGTCCGAAGACTTTCTTCTCCTACTCAAAGCTAAGTACCCCGTTGGGGAAACTTTTTTCTTGCTCCAGTCCGATGTCAGAAAAAGTTAATAATTGCATTTCATGTGGGAAGCAAATACCTCATAAGGATTTTCATTCTTACTGTATTCCTTGCTTAGGCCCTGACCATGACGTAGCTAGTTGTCGGTTTTGTGCTAGATTCAATCAACGTATGATTAAACGAAGGTACAATTTTGCATTTCATTACTTCGGTAGGCGCTTTAATTACAAAATGTCGTCTGATTCGGTTCCGGCTACCGGAGTTCACAAACGACGCAAGGATAAAGACAGGCCTCCGAGGTCCAAATCGGACGATATTGTACAAAGCAGAGCCAGCTTCAGGTTCGGCCGTCGTCAGTGAGGCGCTTTTGCAGCCCCTGTCGTTGGCCATTTCGGAACCGATGGCCAAAACGGACTCCCACGAGGAGCCAACTAGGCCTTTGAATATTTCTGTTGCAGGACCTTCGGATTATACTCCTTCGGATGGGTCCGGAGCCGCTGTGCAGGTACCGGCTTCCAAAGGGGTTTTCAGGCCTACTCAGCTTCTAATAAAGGCAAAGACTCCTTCCAAATCAAAGACTACAGCTCAGGCCTCTTCTGATCCAGCACCCAAGTCTCAGACACAGTTACTTAAGATGGCGGAGGACGGACTTACTATGATTAGGGGTTCACATCCCCCTCCAGATATAAGGCCAAGGCAGGAAGTGTATTATGACTCCTCTGATCGGGCTTCTGTTTCTTCAGTTTCTTCTTCTGACCAGGAATATTCTTTCCCTCCTTATGAGGATTCTGATGCTGAGGAATCCATTCCTTCAGCTTCTCCCCCTGAGGATTTTTCTTTTGGGGAAACTTTACATGAAATGAGGGAACATTTTCACTGGGAAGGACAGGAGTACTCAGAATCTATGAAAAGACTTGGGGATTTTCTTCTTCTTCCCCAACATAGACCCCTGACTATCCCTCCTATTTTGGATATTGCGGATGATGCCTTTTCGGAGGCTAACTTAACTCCGGACTCTTTTCCTCCAGCTCCTGCTAAGCCAGACAGATATTATAGGGTTCCTGATTCCCACCAGTTTTGTACAAGAATCCTACTGCTGATCCTGAAACCATTTCTCAGGGTCCTAAGGGGGTTAAGGCCTCAACTGCTAAAAAACCCATTCCCACTGAGAAGGATTCCAGATCTTTAGAAAGATGGGGCAAAAAAGTCTACACTTCTGTTACTTTATCTATTAGGGCTTTAAACTGTCAATTTCATATGCTAAAATACCAGCAATTTCTTCTGTCTGTTTTGAAGCAAAAGCTAACTTCCATTTCTGCCTGTGCAGATAAGGAATTACATGACTTAATGCATGCCACTGAACAAGTTGGGAAGCATGGTTTACACTGTGGATTTGATGCCTTGGAGGCTTCTTGTAGGGCTGCTGCCTCTGGTACAGTCATTAGAAGGCATGCTTGGTTAAAGGAACAAAATTTGCCAGATCAAGTAAAAGCTAAGTTATTGGATGCTCCTGTCGAGCATAATGTTTTGTTTGGACCTAAGGCTGAAGAGGTTATAAAGAAGATGGAGGACAAGGCAAAATCCATGCAAACGGTTAAAGATTTCTTACAAGTACAGCCACCCGGATTTAGTAGGAATTGGCCTACAAAAAATTGGTCCTTTCCCAATTCAGACAGGCCTCAGAGGGGTAGATACAGGCGCTCCCGAGGAAGGCCTCAAACGCAAGCCTCTTATAGACCAAGACAGTGGACTGCTTCCACCCCTAGGGGAGGAGAGGACAGGTCGCAAGCTCATAGAAAACAGGCTCAATGACTCCCTCTGTTGAGCTGCAGGAACTTCTTGCCTGGAAGCCCCACTCGGAGGAAAACTTTCTCTTTTTCACCTAAATTGGACTCGTATAACCCAAGACAAGTGGGTTCTGGATGTGGTTTCAAGAGGTTACAAATTCCATTTTCATACCCTACCAAGACCAAGCGGATGGCCGGATCTTCCAAAACACCAATGGTTAGAGGCCTTAAACCAGGTGGAGGCTCTCTTGGCTATGAAAGCCATAGAACTGGTTTCACTTTCGGAGATGGGACAAGATTTTTACTCAAGGCTCTTTTTAGTCCCCAGAAAGCGAAACTCATGGAGACTCATTCTGGATCTGTCAGTCTTGAACACTTTTCTCGAGATACCAAAATTCAAGATGCTTACTCTACAGCAGCTACTTCCAATGCTGACCAAAAATGCATGGATGGTAACTTTGGATTTAAAGGAGGCATATTTACACATCAGGCAGGAATGCAGAAAATACCTCAGGTTCAGGGCCGGATCGAGGCACTACCATTTCTCTGCTCTGCCCTTTGGATTGTCTACTGCGCCCAGGGTCTTCACCAAATGCCTGGCTCCAGTAGTAGCTTATTGCAGACTCAAGGGAATTCAAATTTACCCTTATCTGGACGATTGTCTAATTCAGGCAGAGAGCAAGGATGTCTTACTCCAGCATGTGGAATTTGTTCAGAACCTTCTCAAGTTTCTGGGATTCTCTGTAAACATAAAAAAGTCAAATTTGATACCCTCACAACAGATAACTTTTCTGGGTGCTCTTCTAAACACCACAACCCAGATGGCATTTCTGACATCCGAAAAACAATCACAGCTGGCTTCAACTTTCAAAACCTTGGCAACTTTAACTCAGCTTCCTGCAAGGAAATTCCTGCAGGCTTTGGGTTACATGGCCTCCTGCATCCTTCTCGTACCATATGCAAGACTACATATGAGGAAAATTCAGTGGTACCTAAAAAGTGTATGGTCTCAGCATTGCCACACACTAGACATACAGATCACCGTCCTGCCTTGTCTCCAAAAGGAATTCCTTTGGTGGTCCAAGGCATGTACTCTAAACATAGGAAAACCCTTCAGTCTGCCTCCAGCCACTCAGATACTAACCACGGACGCTTCAGATTATGCATGGGGAGCCCATTTTCAGGGCAACTGTCTGCAGGGCCTTTGGACAAAGGATCAGAAGCTCCTGCATATCAATTTAAAGGAAATGTTAGCCGTACAGAATGCTCTATTGGTCTTCAGGAATCTTCTACAACCAGGACAGCTACTAATACGGACAGACAACACCACAGTTATGTGGTACATAAACAAGCAAGGGGGATCTCATTCCTATCCCCTTTGCAGACTAGCCATGAATCTATGGAACACAGCTCTAGCTTGCAAACTGGACCTTCAAGCTCAATTTCTACCAGGGAAGCAAAACTTCCTGGCAGACAGTCTGAGCAGAAACCTGTTGGATCCACACGAATGGATGCTGGACACTGAAATATTCAGGATGATTACAGCAGTCTGGGGATGTCCTCACATAGACCTCTTTGCATCCCATCTCAATCATCAACTACAGATTTTTTGCACCAGGACTTTCCACAAACTAGCTTGGAAAGTGGATGCACTATCATTCAGTTGGAGAAACCTCTCGGGGTATGCCTTCCCGCCTCTACCTCTTCTTCCACGGGTGTTATTAAAGATCAAACAGGACAAGCCCAAGATGATAATTTTGCTGGCCCCAAATTGGCCTTGACAATTTTGGTACCCAACTCTGAAAAACCTTTGTCTGGAGCCCCCTTGGGTATTACCACAGACTCCGAACCTTCTGTCCCAACACCAGGGTCAGGTTCTGCACTCCCATGTCAAAACTCTCAGCCTGGCGGCCTGGTTAATCCAGGGTCCTTGATTCATTCTCTCCTACCCAGTTATGGATGTCATTTTAGAAGCCAGACGTCCTAGCACTAGAAAATCTTATGCAGGAAAATGGAAAAGATTTTGCACCTGGATGCAGGTTCAGGATTCAGATCCTCTTATTCCTAACATTCCTCTGATTTTACTTTACTTGACAGACCTCTTACATAAGGGTCTCTCTCTCTCTTCCATAAAGATCCATGCTTCTGCCATTTCTGCTCATTATAATACAGACCCTCCTATCTTTTCCCATCAGCTCATGAGACAGTTTCTCAGAGGAGCTAAGAACTTAAGCCCCCCTAGATCTCCTCCCATTCCTGCTTGGGATCTCAACTACGTTTTGGAAAAACTCAACTTACCTCCTTTTGAGCCTGCTGCCACTTCTGACATCAAGTTTTTATCTTGGAAGACAGCCATTCTGTTAGCTCTGACCTCTGCCAGGAGAGTGTCTGAGTTGCAAGCTCTCATGGCTGTGGAACCGTATATTATTTTTCATCAAGACAGGGTGTCTTTAAGGACTAAACCTTCTTTCATGCCTAAGGTGGTTTCCAAAATGGCTTTAAATCAAACTATTCATTTGCCAACTTTTTTCCCCAGTCCTCAAAATAAGGGGGAAAGGATCTTGCATTCCTTGGATGTACACAGACAACTACGTTTTTACCTGGACAGAACCAAGGACATCAGGAAATCAGATGTCCTTGGTTTGTTTCTTATGCTTCAAGTTCCCAAGGTAAAGCTATTTCAAAACAGACCATTTCTAAATGGATTGCTCATGGAATCAGATTTTGTTATTCACATCATGGAAAGCAAATCCCAGGGAGTATAAGGACTCTCTCTACCAGAGCTGCTGCCACTTCAGCTGCCTTCCTCAGAGGAGTTCCTACCAAAGACATTTTGGAAGCTGCAACTTGGAGTTCAGTGCATACTTTTTCCAAGCACTACAATCTACCTCTTTACTCTGTCTAGGGCAGGCTTTGCTTCTGCTGTCTTGCAGGGCCTTTTAGCCACCCCCTCTTCTTTATGACCACCTCCCTTTTATTCTGCTTTGGGATTCAACCCTACAGTCAACTGCAACAGTGAAACACGATGAACATAGTACAGTTGTGTACACTTACCATAAATGTAGATGTTAGGGTGTCTTCACTGTTGCAGTCTGGGTTTCCCTCCCTCCTGTCCCCTCTTATTTTTTCTTTTGTGTGGTTCCCTTCTTCACCCTTCTTTTGAGGTGTATTTGCAAAGGGTATGGGATCTTACTCATTTTGGAGCACCTGACATCAGGGGCAAGAAAAACTGGAGAACATGGCGTCGGCTGTCAGCTGTCAGCTTTGTACTCCTGGCGCTCTGACATCAGGGAGCATGGCTGAACAGCCAACGCCGGACCCAGACTTTTGGATTCTGGCCGACCGAGGAGAACCCTACAGTCATGACTGCAACAGTGAAGACACTCGAACATCTACATTTATGGTAATTATACACAACTGTACTTTGCTGTACGCCACTCTTTGGGTACATATCCTATAGTAAGTCTGAGATTGAACAGTAGTTTTATATTTGGGTTTAGCTCTTCTTGGAGTTCATGTAGGACGCAGCCCGGGACACCGTCTGGTCCCATTGATGCTGTGTTTTTTTGCTTTGGAGAGGGCGGCTCTTACCTGAGCATCTGAGATGTCAGGGGGACAGCACTCTGCTGGGATAGATATTTGCCCATTTGGTGGGGGGGGGGGAGTTTGCGCTGAACCTGTCAGCTAAGATGTTGGCAATGTCTGTGGGTTCAGTGTATTTTTTGTCATTTTGGACTAATTATGAGCATATCTGAGAATTCCCACCCAGGTTCCTAACATAACTAAAGAAAGCCTTGTAATTATCAGTGTCCTGTGCAATTTTTCTCTCGAAGCTGGCCTTAGACGATTTTATGAGTGCCCGTAGTTTTTTGCTAATACTGATCAGAGATGCCTTCCCTTTTTGGGATTTTGCTCTGTCATGTAGTAGCTTCCTCCTTCTATTGTATAGTTTGTTTATGGCTGTGGTCCACCAGACAGGACGTCTGCCTTTGGAGGATTGGGTCTTGGTTTTATTTGGGATTGCAAGATCCATGCGTTCCTGAAGGTGTTCATAGAATGCATTTGTAAAGGATTCTGCAGTCTGGGCCATATTTTCCACAGTCCCTGGGGCTTTGAAGGATTCCACCTCGGTTTTGAGGAGTGTGAAATTTGCTTTAGAGAAGGTTTTCACTGTGGTTTTCTGGGCAGGGGGTGGGGTCAGGATGTGAATATCCAGTGAGACTAGTTTATGGTCTGATCCTACCAGTGAGGGATGCACTTCTGGTCTGGAGCATAGAGTCCCCATGTTGGTGATGATCAGGTCCAGTATGTTTTCCCCTCTTGTGAGAGTGGTAACAAGTTGTTCCATAGCATTTGAGTTTATAAATTCTAGGAACCTTTGGGCTAGGGTGTTGGAGCAAGAGTAATGCTCCCAGTCTATGTTTGGGTAGTTGAAGTCGCCCAATATAATGGTGTTTGGAGAGACCTTCATATTTTCCAGTGTTCTCAGGAAGGCCGAGCGGGGTTCCTGGGTTTGGGAGGGTGGTCTGTAGCAGGCTATAAACTGGAAGGCAGTTTTACCCACTGTTAGTTGCACATGGATAGTCTCTGATGCTTCGTGCTGTGCCACCAACCTGGAGGTGTGGGTATCTTTGATAAATATTGATACTCCCCCTCTTCTGGTTCGGTCCAAGTTTTGGGGCCGAAAAGCATGGTATGAGGTATAACCTGGTAGTGCTGGGGTGCTCTTGGGACTCTTGAACCAGGTTTCTGTTACTGCACAGATATCAATGTTCTCCATGCTAAGGAGAGTTTCGAGTGTGTGCATCTTGAGGTTTAGACTTCTGGCGTTGAGTAGCATTACTCTTGGTTTCTTATCCCTTGTGATACCTATGGAGGTGGGTTTGTCTTTTGAGCCTTGCCTAAAAAAGGCACTATGGGGGTAGCAAGAGCCTTTGCCAATATCCGAAAGTCCAGGGGTGACAGGTGCAAGCCGTCCCTAGCGAAGCATCGTGGCTTGTCGAGCATGTCATCCTAGGCTGACAGGCATTGGATCCCCTTTGAATGACACCAATACTTAAACCAATTGTTGAAATTGATCATCTTGTCTTCATATTGTGGCATCATTCTTGGTGAGGGTAAGATGCTACTCAAGGTCAGGGTCATACTGGCCTGGGCTACATGCTCAGAGAGCTCCTCTGTCTCTTTTCATGTAGTCCAGGGAGGTACGTCTCAGGTCATTCACACCAGCATGGACAATGACTGAGTCATATTTGTACTTGCCTTGGAGTGACCTGAGTGCTTGTGTTATGTGGCAGATCCTAGTGCCTGACAGGCAGCTCACCGTGACCTTCTCCTTGTTCAGCCTGGTGAGCAGGACGTCAGTGTGCCTGACGATAGTCACCTATTACAAGTGTATCAGGTGTGTTGTTTAGCCTTAAGGGCTGTGACTGTTCGGCACACTGGCTTTGTGAGCTGTGTTTTGCACGTGTTTTGTTTTGGGGTAGCGGTTGCTTAGGTGTCTGCTTTGGAGGTCTCTGCTGCTTAGGCAGTTTTTTATTTAGAGCCTCCGAGTATGTTTTTGTGTGTTTATGTGTTTGGTTTGCTATCGTGGTAGGTCTATGTGAGACTGGAATTGTAGTGAGTGTGGTTTCCTTCTCCACCTGACTGGTTACGCCAGTACTGAGTTGAGAGAGCTTAGCCTCCAGTTTGGCTATATGGTTGCATCTCTCACATGTGTTGGAATTTGTTGGGAGGAGGAGAGGGTTGTCTGTGTACATGAGGCAGTTGTAACATTGCCTCAAGATTCCCAGATTCACCAGCTGGACTGGAGAGGAGATTGACAACTGACCTTTGGACATGCTAGAATAGTACTGGGAATTCCTTTATAATTGAAAAAAGGACCAATGGGGAACAAGGTACTCAAGGGGAGTTTGTGAGGGTGTAGTGCTTTTAATTTTTTAGTGCTGACTTAGTGAGCAAGTGCCAGGTAACTTAAATGCAATGTGTTACAGGTAACTTAAATGCAAAAACGACAAACAGTAACTTTCTTTCAAGTGAAACAAGGAAATAAGTACAGTAAGCAATGCAGATGTCACTATGGATCCACAGAAGCGCTGAAAAGCCGCGTTTTAGGTGAAATTAGCATTTCAGGGAAATAAGCAAACAAAGCTAGATTCAGCAGTCCTGGATCTAGTCTATGCTACAGCAAACAAGGTGTACCAGTTTCAGTAAGAAACAGTTCAAATATGCAGGCACTATAAGCTTTTAACCAGAAATTCCCAGCTCTGAAGGGCAGAGTCCAGCCTTTCCTCCCACAAGAGTGCAGACCACGAACCTTCTTAATGTAAAATAACTGGCCTGAAGCCCAAGTGCCTAAACCAGAACTAATACACTTTTAGAATAACAGACACTGAGCCCTCAGTCAGCAGTTCCCAACTTAGAAGGATGTAAGCTACCTGTCCTGCCACCACAGTGCAGGCCACAAACCTTCTTAATGTAAAACAACTGGTCTGAAGCCCAAGTGCTTAAACTAAAAGGCTTAGAATGAGTTACACCAAGCAGTAATAAATACAACTGAGTACTTTTAAGATGACGCAAAAGCAAAATAAAGTAGGAAGAAACACAAATACAGTAAAAGCAGATAAAAAAAAAATTTTTTTTTTTAAGTGGAAAGAGAGAAAGGAGTAGCAGAAACTAAGCTGATTGGCCTTCTCAAATGTTCTCCCTGTACTGGGTAGAATGAGGTAATGACACTAGACTGGGAGGAGGGTCCCAGATCAAATTTACACTAGGGGCGGGCAACTGCAAAGCCACCAACTATAAAAACACTATACCAACAGGGAGGGAGGGTGAGAAACAAACTGCAGAAATGTTTCTCACACCTGAAAAGCAGCAGTGAGCCTTTAAATGAAAGTTTTAAACAGCTAAAGGAGCCTCTAGAAAAAAAGAGTTTAACTGCAACAAGTTATTACAAACAACCCAACAGATGCTTAATAAAAGTGGACAATTTCCAGTTAATACCTCACACACATTGTCATCTGTGAAACTGGAAAATTGTCTCAGAAATTGTTCTATATAACTAATACCCACTTGATTGGGAATTACAGTAAACAAGGAGACAATGTCCAATGTAACTAACAAAAAATCTTTATTAACTTTGGTTATAGTGTATTGATATAAATCTCTTGCAAAAATGCTCAATGTCTTTAAGAATATGTCCTAACTTGTTTAGAATATGTCTTAAACATTTCTCCAGGTATATAGAAACCGGTTCAGTACACCAGTTCCTACCCAAGACTATTGGTCTCATTGGTGGACTTGCTGCATTTTTATGCAATTTGGGTAGTCCTTGTGTTATAGGTGTAACAGGGTGTAATATCTGAAAGTATTTTAGCATGTCATTGTCTATTCTGTTTCTAGAGAATAGATCCTGTAATGATACAGTCACCTTCTTTATCAAATGTTTCACTCTAGTATACTGCATTTTCATATAAAACTCTGTATAACTCAACATAATCAGCATTGCTTCATCATGCTATTTCTTATCTAGAACTACAATAGGGACCACCTTTATCAGCTGGTCTTTTTACAATATTCATATTGCTTTGCAAGTTACGTAATACTGCCATTTAATCTCTAGTCAAATTAAAATGTTTATTCAAATTGCTTTTACTCTTCATACACATATTTAATTTACAGATATCTTCCACACACATTTTTTCAAACACATTGACCAATGGATTTAAAACTGGTATACGAGTACTCGGTCTCTTACAGACATTAAAACTGTCACGTGCGCTGTCTGCATCTTTAAACATGATCTTTAAGAATCAGGTTTT
Organism: Protopterus annectens; assembly: GCF_019279795.1. NCBI lineage: Eukaryota > Metazoa > Chordata > Ceratodontiformes > Protopteridae > Protopterus > Protopterus annectens. The sequence goes on from NC_056730.1 coordinate 908,686,671, forward strand.
TAGTAAACATTTTTGTGTCAAACACTACATCTGTAAAGTCAGATTGTTCAGTTGGTATAAAGGATAAGCCCTTTTTAACACATTAAGTTCACTTTGTTAATTTATACTTAGACAAGTTCCATACTAAACCTTTATCGTGTTGAACTCTTTCTTGATGTTGTATGGGCTCGCACCAGTCCCTTTGTATTTTCGCTTCGTTCTGCTGCGGCTGTGTCCTCTCTGTCCTTTCATCTGCTCTTCTTTCTGTTTCCTTACAGGTAATGGAAACGATAGTTGAATCTAGTCTAAAGGGATTAAAAAATCCTCTTCTTTTGGAAGGCATTTGTGAACAGTCTGAGCTGTTTCTGCCATCATTTGATCTATGCACTTTAGCTGCAACCTGTATGGTTTTCCTTCTAGCACCTAGTTCTCTTCCTGTATCACTGGGAGGAACATCAGTCTCTGTCGTCATGTTGTCAATCAATGGTGAGCTGATTGGCACATTGGCTGATCTAACAGTAGGGTGAGGAACAGATGAAGGAGCCGTACCCAGGTTCCTTGATACATTTTCCTTAATTTCAGTAAACTTGGGCCAAGTAAAGACATTGCCAAGTTGAAAATCACACCTGTCCATTAAAATTTTTTCATTTTTGTTTTCAACAGTTTTCTCTCATAAGCCATAACAGAGTCCATGATACCTCTCATGTACTTCTCCAGAATAACGGCTTCAAAATTTTCAGGCAACTATGTGTATTTGATCTTAACTGAGAAAAGCAATACTTTCACTTCCTTGTCAGCCGTAGCTACCAACAACTTCAGATAGCCCATGCCGGCATTGATATTAATTTTTTGCCACTCAGCAAGTAAAACTGGATCGCAATCAACAAAAGAGGGCATACAACATAAACCACTCCAATCCAGTGTTGTGTGGTATAACTGAAGACAAGTCCTTTATATCAGTAGTCACCAGTGTGAGTCTGTTGTTTCCTATATTTCTGGGAACTTTAGACAAAAAGTCCCAGAAAATCTTTTTAAATATGCACTTCACTGTCCAAGGTGTGTTTTAACTTACTGTCAATAAATCTAGCTGTACTATAGGTTTTGGAGACATTTGCATCAACTATAGGCTGTAGGTGGGGAGGGGGGGGGGTTGTAAGTCTCTGTGGATTTTAGGAATTCCAGAAGTAGATGGGATCCATAGAAAATCATTCTTGATTTAATTGTATTCATCTACAGTGACAAGATCAAGTAATAAATCATAAAGGACCCCATCAGTTTTTGCATATTCGATATTCAACTGATTCCTACTACTTTCCTCATACTGGTCAGTGAATAGAATGGCCTCCATCTTACTTGCATTATAAATTCTATCCATCACTGCGATCCCCCACTCTTGTCAAGTTTTATTACATCTAATTGCATAGTTGTTGCTAACCTCATTAAGTAAATCCCATTCATAACTGGACAAATTATACCCATGTTGTGAGTTTTTCTTAAACAGTTGTCTCAAATCGTGTTCACAGATTTTTTCATACAGTGCAATATTTGGATTAAGCGGAATTAAGTAGACTAGGTTTTTTATAAACATCATTCCCACCTTGATTGATATTAACATCATCAAAAAAAAATACTAAGGTTTAACTTCCTAGTAAACATTTTGAGGTCCACTGTAGTTTGGGCCATATTACCTGGCCTGGAAGGAACAAAAGTGAGACCTCTGGAAAATAATGATGCGTGGCCTCGTGTTAACATTACTGAGCTAAAATAGTAAATTTTGAAATAATTAGTCCAGTTAAAAATAATGTGTGATCCTTTAAACATTAATGGTTCCTCCCTCTCCTAATAGATGGGGGTGATGATTCCTGGGATAAAATTCCTGTTGATATTGTCCTTGAAAATTTCCCCATTAACCCCTCCTTTGATTCTATATCCTTTTGGACCTCTGTAAATGTACAGGGTCTAAAGGGGCTTCAGGGGCCACAACGTTCTCTCATTTCAACTTTGTGGGTTAATTCATTGTTGGCTACAGCTTTAAACAGTTTTAGGGGTGGGGGGTAAGCTTTATTATTACTATAATCAGACCTCTCCTGTAACAATTTCTTTTCTGAATCTTACCTCGTGTCTTCTCGACTCTTTGGAAAATTAGGTCATAGTCTGTCATATGATATTCAGAAGCGAGGTCTTTAGGCACATTTTCATCCAGCCTAATAATTTTAAATTCTAGCTGCTCCATATTCGACTGATTATATCTCATAAAAGTTCCATTAGCTCAAAACCATGTTTATTGAGCAGTTTTAACAGTTCATAATTAAGCTAGACCCTCCACTAAACCCGAAGGGTATTTCCATGTCCTAAGCCCCTTCAGTACTACACCCAGCTTTATAGACTCACAAAAATATGAGTTGCCAGCTTGAAGTTTGCGGTACTTAGTTAATTTATTTTCAGAAGTTTTCAGCTGCTGTACTGCCCAAAACCAATAGAATTATTAAGCCATCCAGTTAATCTACTACAATGTTGTGCCCCATCAGAACCACCAATAGATTGACCATTACTGTTAGGATGTTGATTATCCTGTTGTAAATGATGTGTAGAAATATTTTGTTGATCCGGACTTGCATTAATAATCGTGGGAACAACCTCACTCGTATTAGAATTCCTGGGCACAAAAGAATCAAGTTTCCGATTCATTACTTCCAGTAAGTGCTCCAGTCCCATTGTCCAAATGGTCAAGGATACCTGTGTACAACCGTTGCTCTTTATCCTGATCTTGAGTGTGAATAAGAGCTGACACCACCTTGAACTCCCTGGCAAAAATAAAAAACAAGTAACCAAACCACAGAAAAAAAAAAAAACAAGGAAAACAATGTCGTAGGTACCCAAGGTGTACAAGACTGTTGCACTCTGTATAAAACTTGATTCACAACAGTAAAAGAACTCGGAGCACTTCCGCAAAACAACAAAGTTTATTCCACACACAAAAATCTTAAACTAATGGCTTTCATCCCTTCTGTTCATGGGACTTCATCAGAGTGACATAACTACTATCCACCAAAATTTAAAACCACAGAAACCGTGAAAAATGTTCCATCGTGGAAGATGTTCAAGTTGCCCTTATATTTATGAGTGTGAATTTATAAGAGTCATAGGGCATGGTAAGATGAAGTGCCCCTCTTGATGTAATTGTAGGACAGACAGGATGGTATATATTGCAACCTGTATCAAATGCCCATTTTTCTATGTGGGCAAGACCGAGAGGGCACTGAAGGATAGAGTATATGAACATCTGAGGGAAATAAAGAGGAAAGATACGGGTAATGCCCTATGGCACCACATTGAAACAAATGAGGGACATGAATTTCACCTTTTTATTATTTACACAATGCACTTGTATAGTAGAGGGGAGACCGTGGAAGTTTCAACTAGAATGTAGAGAGACTGAAAGGCAGTTTAGGACTAATGCCGCAGACCCCAATGGACTTAATGAGTCTGTCCTGTTTTCTTAAGCTAAGGGCACTAACATATTAAGTGGCATTAGGGTCTTTTTATGCAAGTCTGCATGTTAACTGGGCAAACTGCTTGAAAGGCGCACTATTTTATTTTTCTTTCCCACTTGATTAATATGACTTGTCTTATTTTATATTTCATATTCTATTTTATTTTACAGTTATTGAGATGTGTTTTAATAGAATGTTTTATGAAATAATTGTATGAAAATTTTTATTTAGGTACTTTCCGTTTTAACTGCTTACTGTTGCTTTACATTTTGGAGATACTTTTTTTTTTGTATGCTTTTGTGGTTTTAAACAGTGGTGGATCATAGTTATGTCACTCTGATGAATCCTATGAACAGAAGGGATGAAATTGCTTAGTTTAAGATTTTTTGTGTGTGGAATAAACTTTGTTTTGCGGAAGTGCTCAGATTTCTTTTACTGTTGTGAAACAAGTTTTATACAGACTGTGGCAGTCCTCCTACACCTAGGGTACTTACGGCTTTGTTTTCCTCTCTGGAGCATCCCACTGAAGAAGTACATGGGAAGCATACATGCAAAAGGAGGCATCTGAAGTCCTCTCAGGAGTCCATCACCACTGATCCTGAGTTTGATGAAGAAGGTTCTCCCAGATCCCCCACCTTGAGGATGCTTCGTTCGAAGAAATCCTTGAACTGCTTAAACAAAAAGGGGGATGTTCCTCCCAAATGACTTCTCCAGAAGTGTCATTTTTTATGGAGGCTTTTGATTCTGGTTGTTCCATGTCTTGTGTTGTCTCTCCCACAGATGAGAAGGTAGGCCTTATCTTTTAGAGAGCATGAATGGAGCTGGACACGGATGAACCCATTTCTTAGAAATCAGATAAGTTCTTTGTCACTCCTAAGAGTTGTCCCCAGTGGAGCAAGGGCCCTGCTATGGGTTTCATAGTAATGGCAGTGGCCACCAAAAAGGAATTAACAGAAAAAAAGTTCCTCTGTCCATCTACCAAACGGGGAGTCTTATGCACTGGGCAGATGTGATAAGCAGGTTACTCCTCATCTGCTTTCTCGGTGAGGGCAATGAATTATTTGGCATGTTACACATTTTCAGAGTGATTTGACCAAGATCATCTCCATATCTGCCCCAGTGACCTTGTCTGTTGACCAAAGAAAGTCCATTGATGTGCAGTTGGCTACACTCCAGTCCTTGTTTAATTATCTCCAGTGCCACAGAAGGTGCATCTAAAGCAGTTGGCAAAGCCATATCCATCAAGGGATGTGCTTGAAAGCTGGTTCTGTGATATTTGTAGAACATTTTAAGATGTCTTTTGTGAACACCCCTTATGATGGATCTTTAGTCTCAAAGTTAAAAACAATTTCTCGAAGGGGAAAAATGGTAAATACCTTTCTCCCGTAGGGATCATATTCTTATCTCAACATACCTTCTTGAGGAATCAGAAAGGAGGCAAGAGAATTTGGTTCCAGAAATCTCAAGGATTTACAAGTGACAATACTGGAGACAGAACTCCCCATAGTAGAGGGGGGACTCCTATAACATCTCCCTAGTGGCAGAGGTGGTCCACACAATCAAGGCTTCATGGGACTTTTCTCTAATCCAGGAGGTTCCCCCCAGACCCAATAGGATCTGGAATTTAATTTACTTATTTTACATTTGTTAACCGGGATAGTCCAACTGGGTGTGAGCCCATTTTCAGCAGAGGCCTGGAGAGAAAAACTCCAGAAATACAATTTACATAAGTATTAATATAAAAAGTATAAATACATTGATGTGAAAAGAAAAATACAACTGTATAGTTGGCATCTAGCAATAACAATTATTAGAATAATCAATAGTACAATGAGAAATAGACCTCATATTTTTTTTTTGATGGAGGCAAGAATTGTTTTCTATTACAGAGATGTTATTTAAGAGAAAAGATTAACCTTGTGTAAATAGAGAAAGAGGAGGAAGGAAATACATAAGAAATGAAAGTATAGACTCACAGGTTAGATAAGATATATAAGGGGAGATTAGCCAGGGCTGATACAGGAGCAGATCCATTTGCTATATAGATAGTCTTTTAGGTGTTTCTTAAATTGAATTTTGGCTGTAATGCTTAAAATGTGTTGGGGAGTGTTGCTCCAAATTTTTGAGATGCAGTGGGGATAGAGGGAGTCTCCAGCCTTGTTTTTGCTTTTGGAGACTTGCAGGAGGGTTTTGTTAATAGAACAGAGTTGGCGAGTAGTTGCATACGGTTGGAGAAGTTGTAAGGCAGGGATTTTGTCTGGGTGGTATACTAAGTTGTGGGTAAAATGAGTTTGGTATAGATCAGATGTTGGGGAAGTGCTGACCACTTTAATTGTTGTAAGGAGGAACAATGGTCCAACCTATGTTGGGAGTTAGTAGCAAATTTGGCTATTTTGTTATAGCAAGATTCAAGTTTGGAAAGATAGGAGAAGCATAGAATAGAGTAGGTAGGAGGTGATTGCTGGAGATATCTAATCTGGCTTGGTTAGTAATAAATGTCTTAATGTGGTAAAGAGAGCCAAGTCTGATGTGTTTTTTTGATGGATTGAGATACGTGAATGTCAAATTTCAGTTTGTCAATGATAACACCTAGTAGCTTAGTTTGACAGGTGGCATCTGTGTGTGTGTGGTTAGAGGAATGTATGTGGAAAGAGGTAGGAGGTATGGAAGATTTGGTGTGGAGAAAAAACATAAGCTTGGTTTTTGCTAGGGTTCAAAATGAGATTAGATTTGTTTAACTAAGATTTAACTTTTCGAAAGGCTTGTGTGATTTCCTGTAGCTGTGAAAAGGAGGATGGATACATATAAGGGTCAAATCATCTGCATATTGAATAACTGAGGTTAGAGGAGTAGATTTATGTAATTGATTTGGTGAATATATTAAAAAGGAGGGATCCTAATACTGAACCTTGCGGGACTCAGATATTAACAGGTAGTAGAGATGATAGTTCTTGTTTCCACCTGACAGCTTGTTGGCGTTTAGTTAGGTAACTATGGAACTATGATAGGGCAAAGTGACTGATATTCAAAGTGCCTAGTTCTGACAATTTCTGATGTGAGACTGCGTCAAAGGCCTTGGATAGATCAAGAAAAAGAGAAAAAAGTTTGTTTTGATTTCTGTAAGGATTTATGGTGTTAGTAAAACTTAGGGGGGTGTAGTGCTGTGTTGGGGCGAAAACCATGTTAAGTATAGGATAGGAGGTTGTTTGATAGGAGGTGATGTAGAAGTTGGAAGTGAATGCATTTCTTGAGTATTTTAGAGAGGCATGAAAGGATAGCAATTGGTCTATAGTTTGTGAGTTTTGTGGAGTTTCCACCTTTGTGCAAGGGAGTGATGTAGGAGATTTTCTAGAGAAGAGGGGCGTAGTTTTCAGTGATAGTGCGATTGATAAGGATTGATATGGGATATGCGATAACTTTGACAGCTATTTTGAGAAAATCAGATGGTAGATTATCAGCAGCAAGGCTAGTAGGTTTGAGTTGTTTAAGAAGTTTGTATATAGTGCGTGTTGGAACAGGTTGCAAGGAGAAAGTACTAGTGACAGAATTATTAATGGTTGGGACCTGTGATGATATGTTCTGATCATATTTAATGAGAGTGTATTGAATTTATGAAGAAGGAATTAAACTGTGTAGCTGTGTTATCCACAGAGGGGGATGTAGTGGGTATAGGTGTGGTAGTGTTGCAAGGTTGAAGAAGTTTGTTAATGGTGAACCAAACCTTTTTGGGGTTGTTTTGATGTTTTTGTTGTGCAGTGATGTAGTACATTTTTTATCTGCTTTTATTTTGGATTTTGCTTTATTTCTAAGCTGTTTGTAGAGGTTTAAGTTATCTTGTTTTTTATTAAAGTAGTGTATCCATGCCTTGTCCCTATGTTTCATAAGATCTTTGGTGGTATTTGATAGCCAGGGTGAATGGTACATTTTTATTCTAGCAGTTCTACGAGGGGCTAAGCTATTTAAGATTTCAAGGAAAGTAGTATTAAAATGTTGTACAGCAGCATCAAGTGGTAACATTTTTAGGGGATGCCAATTAACTTGGTGGAGTAGGCAGTGAAATGCTTAAATAGTAAATTTTGTTTTATTATGGACTTGTTGGTAGACTTAGATTATGTCTAAGCAAAAAAAGTGGGCAAATGATCACTGATATATACTGCAGGGGAGACATCCTGCTTGGAAGAGTGAAAGAGATTTGTTATTGAAGATCCAATCAAGAATTTAGTGTTTGTTAGATGTTTTATCTATTCTGGTAGGATGTATCAATTGAAAAAAGCCATGTAGGTGTATAAAGTTAGATGGATTATTGTTGTCATTGGTGGTCCAGTCTATATTAAGGTCTCCCATTATGATAACTTCCTGGTGATAGGCTAATGATAGCCAGTGGAGAATTTCTTCAACTGTTGTTGGATTTTCACCTGGGGGAATATATAAATGGCTACAGTGATCAAGGATTTGTTTTTATTAATGTTTAGTTTACTGAGAAGTATTTCAGAATTGTTGAATGAAGGAAGATTAGTGTTAATGAGTTCTAATGCTAAGTTTTGTTTGAACATTATGGCTACACCACCTCCACATTTATTTTGACGATCAAAATGATGTATGTTGGATCTGAGGGGTAGGATTTTATTATTTTTTATATGTGGTTTGAGCCAAGTTTGTCAGAATGGTAAAGTCAGGGGGAGTATAAATGTAGTATAGCATGTAGCTCATAGACTTTATTTAGTATGCTTCTCAGATTTAAATTAAGAAACAGAAGTTTGATTAACTTGAGTGCCAGGGTTGGGATGAATGTCACCGCTCAGTTGTAGTTGTGATAATATGCAGAGTATAGCTTTTATATGTTTTAATATGAGTTTTTGGCTAGTAGAGAGAGTTACAACTTTAGAAATGGTAGTATAATATTTGAGTGGAAAAAAGTCTGTGTGAAGATTGGCTGTAATGTAAATGTTGTTAAAAGGAATTTTGTGAAGTTTTAAGGTAGTTGTGGAGTGGTGGGGGTTTTGATTATTAGTGGGGGTGTGGAAATTTGTTAGAAGTCAGGAAAAGGTTAGTGTAAGTTAGCTGTATGGAGAGAGAGAAGTTTTAGTGATGAGTGTCGTGGTGATTGTAACATAATCTAACTCAAGTATATAAAGCTAAAAAGGAGAAATTTACTCAGATGTTTTTAGTGCCAAAGACAAATGGTGACCTAAGGCCAATTCTGGACCTAAATCACTAGAACAAATTTGTAAGAAAAACAAAGTTTCAGATCGTCACAGTACAGTGTATTCTTCCTCTATTGAGAGAGAGCTGGCTGTGCCCTATAGAATTTCAAGATGCATACTACCATATAAAGATGGACAGACACTCCAGGAAGTTTCTTATCTTCCATCTGGGAGTTAGTCATTTTCAATTCAGGGCTCTGCCTTTCTGTGTCACCACAGCCCCCCCCCCCCCCAACAGTGTTCACCAAATGTATGGCAGTAGTAACAGCTCATCCTTGACTGTAGGTGTTCTGGGTGTTCCCTTATTTGCACATCGTGCTCATCACTGCCCCTACCAGGGATTTACACATATGACGGACTTCTTGCCTTGCTCCATTTATGCTCAAACCTAAGGATTCCACTGAGTTTAGCAAAGTCCAGACTTCAAACACATCAAGCTTTAGAGTTCACCGGGGCTCAGTTGGACACAAAGCTAGAAATTGCTAAACTTCTCCAAACAAGGATTACATCCATTCATCAACAAGCTTTGGCTATCTTGTCATGTCAGAAGCCACCAGCAAAAACAATTCTGTCTCTTATAGGCTCCATGGCATCTTTGGTTACTTTGGTTCTTCTGGCCAGATACTACACACGAATTCTGCTGTGGACTGTTGCGGTCCAGCGGTTGGTAAGACTGCAACCCATATCTTTTCAAGTATCTTTAACTAAGATTTGCAAAGCATACATCCAGTGGTACTTGGAGTCTCCACATGGTTCACAAAGACATCCCTTCAGTCTTTCCTCCCCCATGCCACAGTAACCATGGATGCTTCACACTTGGGTTGTGGGGGCACTACCTGGGAAAGACTGTCTGAAGTGCATGGTCAGTTGGTGGCCAGTTTACACATCAGTGTCTTGGAGATGACGATGGTTCTCCTAGCATTGTGGGACTTTCAGGACTCCCTCTCCCCTTAGGTGTGATATCTACCCAGACAGAAAACATAGCTGACGTTTGTTACATCAACAAACAGGGGGGAACCGGGTAGTACTCATTATGTCAAGAGGCCATGAGAGTGCATCATTGGGCAGTATCTTCTCACCGCTTTCTAATAGCAGCAAATATTTTGGGGAATCCAGTGTGCTTGCAGACAAATTGAACATGTCTGTCCTTTTCCATCAGTGATTTCTCAATCCAGTAATCAACCATTGGGGCAGATCTCACTACAATCTCTCTGCACCTCCCCACAACACCAAGCACAGCAAGTTCTGTGCCCTGATCCCCAGGAAGGGGAGTCACTGAGGGGTGCCCTGGCTCACATTTGGCCCCCAGGACTCCTTTATGCCTTCCCTCCCCACTCTTTTGATTTCATAATTTTTACTGAAAGCATTGAAGATCACAGTTGTACTCATAGTACCTTGCTGGCCTTGGCAAGTGTGGTTTCCCCTCCTCTGACCTCTTCTAGTATGCCTTCCTTGGGGTGCTGAGCTCTGCTCAAGATCAGAGTCACCCTTTAGGGGTCACTTCACCCGAAATTTCAATTCCTTAAGATGATTGCATGGTTTCTCCAATTCCAATGATGGCTAGACTCAGCTAAATGAAAAAAAAAAAACTCTACCATTATTCTTTCCCTGGGTACTTCCATATCCCTTTCTGTTTGCCTATACTCCCATTTTTAATCCCAGTTAGGGAACATAAGTCTCCAAACTGCAGTCCAGATTTCAACTTAAGCTTATCCTGCTCTTTTACCTTCCCTTCCCTAGTTATTTGCTTTCAGTACCGTGGTTCCTTTCTAATGTTTCTTCAGAAAATTCCAGTCCCTCCTCTTCCTTATTTTCTGTATCCCTACTTGCTGTCATTCCTATTGAAAAAATCTTTCTTCATTCCCATGCTGCCTTAGTTCTTAGAATACCTTTCCTACTGTATGAATATAATATTCTGTATGGTGGTGGTGGTACTCCTTAAGGACATGTGTCTAAAATCCTCTTCTCTATTAACTGAAATTCTCCAGATCTGATTTTGCCCTTTTCATTCTTCCTCACGAGGGGGTCTAGGATCTGATCCGACTCTGCCACATTTACAAGACTATGGATCCAAATCTTAAGCTCTTCCCTCTACTAATAATGCTCTATTCCATCCCCAACTCCTCAGATCTTGTTTGCCGCCATAGCTGCAAGACTGAAAGATCCAATCTCGAGTATGAGTATCTTTCTGAACTTTTTTTCTGTGAATTCTAATAATGTTTTTTTTTTTTAATTTCTTCTTATAATTATTTTTAAAATTAATTCCTTCATCCCTCAGCTGTTCGCAGGTGTCCCCCCCCCCAATTTCTGTTGTTTGTTTCTTCTGTCGTGGTACTTGACTGGCACTCTTTCCAAGTTTTCTTTATGAATTTATATATTTCTACTCTCTCCTAAAAATGACTTTTCAGGTTAGAATCTACTGTAGCTTAAATTTCCAGTTAAAATTAGTGCTGTTTCAAAACCTTTTTTCTTCCACTATAGGGTTTACTGCCTATCTGCTGCCTTCATGACTTAAAACCTGTGCCAGAGAAACCTATGGGTTTTAAGAGGTGTACTTCTTGTGGGCATAAGATTCTAAATTCTGATGCTCTCCAGAAGTGCACATACTGTCTAGGAGCAGCCCACCTGGATTCTCCATGTGCTGTTTGCACAACTTTTAATCTGAGGACCCTCTCTGATCATAGAAACAAGCTTATCCTGAAAAGATTGCTTCCTGTTGAGGTTCAAACCCCCAAAACATTCTCAAGTGGTTTCGGAGTCAAGGAAAAGGCACCACCCCAGATATCCAGAAACCTCCTCAGAACCGTCTGAAAAGTTAGAGGTCTCAGATCCTCAAAAATTCTCAGATCTGGCTTAGCCCCTACTATAAGTTCTCCCCTTCCATCCACCTCTTTATCAGATCCCAGACCTGCAGATCTGATGAGTAGAGGCCATATGCCGGAATTTGTAGTGAAGCCAGTGTCTCCAGCTCTGCCTTCCCAGTGGTTTCAAATGCTGACCAAGCACTCTACGCTGACATCCGCAACTTCATCTAGGTCTTCAAAGAGTTTGAAAGAAACGCACATGGACAGGATGATGTGGAGATTCCTTAGGGCTCAGATTCAGATGGGGCTCCTGCCAGCACCACCCCCTATCAGATCCATGAGAACACCTGCCCAATCTATACTGTCCCCTTCTCCATTCCGACCCATGGCTTTGGAGTCTCTGGATCCAAGATACCCAAGAGGTTTGATGTCAAATCCAAGGAAGATCCCTTCCTTGACTGACATATTATCCCTGACCAGTCCTGCTGCAGTACCTTTGGACCAGAGTGGGTCTCTGATCCAAGATGTCAGAGCTGGGTCCAGTGGGGGTTGGGTTTGCTTCCTGCTTTGTCGGATCTTTCCCTTCCCCTTGGTGTCTCAGCCCTGGACAGCTCGGGCCCGGTTTTGTCCGGACGGTTCAGATCTGGGGTTGGCCCCAACCTCCCTTCTTCAGCTGCTTCGGCTTCAAGGAGGGGGGAGAGGTTTCCCTAGGATTGTCAACCTTCCAGGTTGAAAAAAGGGCTTTCTCTTTGAATAGAGAGCCATCTTCCCTGTTCTCATATCCTATTGCTCGCCCCTCACTGGGTTCAAGCTTTGAGTAATTCAAAAACAGCAAGAGCCAGCAAAACAGTGACAGTAAGGTTTATTTTAATAACATAAGGAGAACAAACAGACCAGTTTTGGCTAAAAAGTTATTAAGCCTTCATCAGTTTATCAAATCTTCATGACAAACATTCCCCTTAAATAGTAGTTGGTCCACCTGAAGGTTATATAGAGAAATTACACTTGTATAAAAAATGTTAGAAATATTCATTTAGTCCTGGAGGAAATAGTGCCCCTAGTTTAACAATCCATTTTTTTCTTTGTTATTAAGTAGTTGATGCCAGCCTGATTTATTAGAGTTATTACCCTGTATTTTATCTAGAATAGTGAAGTGAAAATTGGCTTTGGGATGTTTCTCTGTGTGATTATATAATGCATTACTAATTCTCTTGGTTCTAATATCACTTAAGTGCTCCGAAATTCTGAACTTGAATGGTCTTGAGGTTTGGCCAACATAGAAGGCAGAGCAGCTGCATGTGGCCAAGTATATTGACCATTCTGAGTGACAACTAGCAAAAAAGTGATACTGAATATTTTGCCACTATTCTTACTGGAGAACTCCTTGGTTTTGAAAATACTTTTGCAATGTGTACAGTGTCCACATGGAAAGCAGCCTTGTAGAACCCTGCCCTCTATGGTTGTTTGTATAGACTGTGTGTCGGTGGTACGTATATAGTGACTCATGTGAGCCCAAATTTTTTCTTTTTCTGAAAGAAAAGTGGCAAGTCTCATCTACAGTGTCCCTGAGCCGGGTATCGGCTAGGAGAATTATCCAGTGTCTGCGTCCAATGTTAGTAAGGACATCTGTATTCCTCCAATATGTGATAATGAGTCTTATACGTCGGTTCTGCTTTACCAATTTGTACTTATATTGTAATAACGCAGACCTGTCGTGTTCAGATGCCCAATGTTTGGCTCGATGTATGTCCCCTGTTTTGTAACCTCTCTGCTTGAATCTCTCAACAAGATCTTTCTCATATATATGATGGGTATTAGCATCTGAACAAATCCTTTTGATTCTCAAAAATTGTGACTTTGGAATGTTTCTGCATATGTAAAATGGATGAAAGCTGGTGGCATGGAGTAAGGAGTTGAATTGGGGATGTTTTCTGTAAACATCAGTAGAGAGAGTATGGTCAGTATTCCGTGTTACCAATACATCAAGAAATGTGATGCTGTTGATATCAAAGGAGACCGTAAACTCAATCCCCCACTTGTTATGATTGAGGTATTCAACAAACTCCTAAAGGTAAATACTGTCAGATCTCCATACCAACCAGCAATCATCCAAGTATCTCCTCCATATGTCGATCTCTTCCAAGTAGATATTATGGGCCTGATCATAAATAAGTTGTTCTTCAGTATAGGCCATGAAGAGAGCGGCATATATGGGGACAAAGGAGGCTCCCATGGCAGTACCATTCAACTGTAAATAACATGATTCCTGGAAGTAAAACACATTTGTAGTCACAATATGTTCTGTTAAGCAAACCAGGAGTGTATTAAACCCCGGTGGGTATAATTTGGTCACAGGTTTTGAGAATCAAAAGGATTTGTTCAGATGCTAATACCCATCATATATATGAGAAACATCTTGTTGAGAGATTCAAGCAGAGAGGTTACAAAGCAGGGGACATGTATCGAGCCAAACATAGTTATACCATACTTGCAGGGTATTTCCATTTGAGTTCAAGCTTTGGGCCCATCATTTCTGCTCCTCATGGTCTAGAAGGGAAGCTTCTAGACATGTTCCCCAGAGAGATTCCCCCTTTCTTCCAACACCTCTCCAGGGCACCCCGCATAAGAGGTACCTTTGAGGAGGATGTGCAAGAGGAGGCACATAGACTTCCCCTATGGAGTTTCTCACGAAGGACACCAGTTTTGATAAGGGGAAGGATCCCTCTGATCATCACTTGACAATGTCTCCTTCAGGGACATCTTGGAAATCCTTAAACAGAAAGGTGACTGATCCTCCCAAACTCCTCCTCCTGAAGAATCTGTGCTTCTGGAGGCTTTCGGGGCTGGCTTACCTACATTTTGGTTGATTCCACACCCCCCCCCCCCCGTGGATGAACTTATTGACCTGGTTCCCATCAGGCTTCAGAGGAACTGGACACTGCCAAGGTCATGCCTAAGCGGCCAGATAAGTTCTTAGTTCCCACTTCAGATATACTTTATTGGAGCAAGGGAATCCCAGTTGATGCCATAGTTGTGGTGGCAGCCACTAAGTAGGAGTGAGCAGAAGAAAGATTCTTTGTCCATCCAACAAACAGGGAGTCCTGAGCAATGGACATGTTTGATAAGCACATTTATGCCTCAGCTACATTTGGACTGAGGTTGTTAAATAAACTGGTGCATTTTACTTGCTTACGGAAAGATTTGATCAAGGAGCTCTCAAACGCTTGAGTCCGTGTGGGCAGAGGATCTCAAGAAGGTTTCTTTTCAACTGGCTACTCTTTCATTTGTTGATAATTTGTTGATGAGGCTGATCTCCACTACAGTGGACGGTATCTCTCAAACAGCCAGTTCAGGTATAGTTGTTGGGAGACGTGCCTGGATGAGGCTATGCAACTTCGCAGAACCCTTCAAGACATTCTTTATTAAAGCCCCGTTTGGTGGCTCCTCCTTGTTTGGGCCATCCGTGAAAGGCACGCTCACCCACAGCAAGCAGGAGGGTAAGACCTTGTCTGCTATTGGAATCAACTTTTCTACCTCTCAACATTCATTCTCTAGGAAGCCAGCAAGGTAAGAAAATGTGGTTCTGGAAATCTCAGGGACATTTCCAAGACTCGTGTGGTGATACTTCCTCCAGAAGCAGATGAGGTTTCAATGGCAGACATTGCCCCAGAGGCAGAGGGAGTCCACAAAACCAGGGCCTCCGAGACAACCTTCTCTGATATGTCCCATCAGCGCCTGATTGCCCATCTCTGGAGGCAGTTAGGGGTAATTTTTCCTTGCACCTGAATGCCTGGACCAGTATCACAAAAAAATGCGTGGGAACTAAAAAAAAAAAAAAAAAAAAAAAAAGAAAATCTCATATGCAGAGGTTACTACATACCCTTTTCCCTTCCACCTCCTGTCCAAAGAAATAAACTCCCCGACATTCCACCCAGTCAGAGGGAGTATGCAGTCCACGAAATTCAAAAGCTACTACAAAAAAGTCATCCGGGAAGTGTCACCTGAACAGATAAGATTTGGAACTTACTCCTGCTTCTTTTTAGTGCCAAAGAAAACAGGGGACCCGAGACCAATTCTGGATCTAAGCAGTTTAGATCAATATGTAAGGAGGTCAGAGTTCCAAATGTTTACAGTTCAGTCCATCCTGCCTCTTCTGCACAAGGATGATTGGATGTGCTCTATAGATCTCCAGAATGCATGCTACCACATCAAAATAGACAGGTGATCCAGGAGACACCTTCACTTTTGGCTAGGAGCCAATCACTGCCAATTCAGAGCACTGCCCTATGGACTCACCACAATCCCCAAGGTGTTCACCAAATTCATGGCAACTCACTTGAGACTCAAAGGGTTCCAGGTGTTTACCTGTCTCGACGATTGGCTCCTTATCACCCCAACCAGGCATCAAATTTTACAAGTCAGGGATTACTTGCTTCAAATCTCCAACTCCCTAAGCATTACAGTAAATCTTGCCAAATTGAAGCGGACTCTTGTACACACTCTGGAATTTATAGGAACTCAACTGGTTACTACAAATTAAGTGGCATCATTACTTCTTCATCGCATCACATCTTTGAGAAATCAGGTGAGGGACTTTTACTGTCTCATCCGTCCCCCTCCCAGCAAAGCTAGTGTTACAAGTTCTTGGGTAAATGTCAGCTGCCATTCTTCTAGTTCCTCTAGCAAGATTCTTTATGTAAATCCTTCAGTGGACACCAGCAATTTAGTGGTCCATTTTTTACCAGTCTCAATCATTTACCATGAAAGTCATTCCAATTTGCAAATGTCATGTTTGCTGGTGGATCCAGTCAGACAACCTCTTTCTGGGCAAAGCATTGTCTGTTCCTCCCTCAGTAGCCAGAGTGACCACGGGTGCTTCTCAACTGGGGTGGGGGTGGCATTTCATGGGAAAGATGGTCCAAGGCACATGGTCCTCCTTGGAGACCAAGTTGCATATCAGTGTCTTAGAGATGAGAGCAGTCTTCCTAACATTGCAAGCCTTTCAGGATATTCTCCTTCTAGGGACTATTGCAGTCCATATGGACAACATGTTAGTAGTCTGGTACATCAACAAACAAGGAGGGACCCGTTCCTACCCTTGTGCAGAGAGGCCGTGAAGGTCTGGGAGTTGTCAAATCTCTTTAGACCACTTTCTTATTGCAACACACATACCAGGGAAAACAAACTCCTTGGCAGATGGACTCAACATGTCCATTTTGCTTCCTAACGAGTGGTCCCTCAATCAAATGTGATCTTTAGCCGCTGGGGCCAGCCTTGCTGCAACCTATTTGCCTCTCCCCTCAACAACAAGTGCAGCCAGTACTTCACTCTGATCCCCCCTCTGGGGGAGTGTCGAGAGATGCTCTGATTCAAGATTGGCCCTTCCGGTCTCCTGTATGCTTACCCCACTTTCCACTGATCCTGAAGTTTTTACAGAAAGCAAGCAGGCTGAAGAGCTCAGTCATCCTCATTGACCCCTTCTTGCATCAACAGGTATGGTTTCTCCTTCCTCTGGTGTTGCTTGAAATATCCTCCAAGGATATTAGAGCCCACCCAGGATCTTTCCTCCAAGAATTCAACATCCCATTCTCTGCACCCTCAAATTGACCACATTGTTTCTCCACTTCCAGTGATGAAAAGACTGTCTAGGCTCGTTTTCTCAGTTCATGACTGTCTTGGCCTCCGAGAATGCCTCCAGCAAGAAAGTCTACAGGAGCAAATGCAGAAGATTTTCTGTATTGGCTTCCAAGCAGAATATTGACTCCTTTTCAGCACCTACTTTGGCCATTCTTCTTTTTTTCACTACTCTTTTTAAAGAAGGGGCTATTTTTTCTACAATTAAACTTCAGTTAGCAGCCATGTCCAACTTCAGTTCTGGAAACAAATCATTCTCTCTGACATCTTCCAGATTACTTAAAGCTTTCATGAAGGGTATTTTGCTCCATAGACCTCCAATAAAGGACCCCACTCCTCCTTGGGATTTAACGTTGGTCCTTCAGGGGGTTAACTCAGAAACCTGTTGAACTGGCAGACAAATGCAACATGAAGTTTCTTTCTTGGAATACAGTCTTTTTAGTACCTATCACTTCAGCAAAAAGAATTTCTGAACTCCAGGCCTTATTGGCTAGGCCTCCTTACATTATTTTCCATAAGGGTAGGATATCTCTACGAACGAACCCTTCCTTTTTCCCTGCAGTGGCCACAGAGGCTAACATTAACCAGCCCATACAATTACCAGTTTTCTTTTCAAAATATACTAATAAAGGTGGATATATGCTGCATCTTCTTGATGTCCACAGGCAATTATATTTTTTATTTTCACAGAACGAAACAGTACAGGAAGTCTGATCCGTTGCTTTTATCCTTTTCCCGTAACCACTTTTGGTCAAGCAGTATCCAAAATTACTCTCGCCAAATGGATTACTGATTGCATCTTGCTGATCTGTTATCAAGTAGTTTGTAGTTGCCTCATACTCCTAGAGCACATTCCACTAGATCTATGACTACTTCATCTGCTTTTTCTTCAAGAACCTTTGATGATATCTGCACTGCAACCACTTGGTCAAAGACTCATACCTTTGTTACACATTACAATTTAGACATTGTCTCCAGAAAAAGATCTTCCATTGGTTTGACAGTGCTTTGGTATGCCCTTCCTTGAGGGCCTCCTGAGAGTTGCGTAGCTGGGGACTCTGACCCATTAGTGAGGAGGGATGAAAAGGACATTATCAGATTTAGAAGTATTGTACTTATAATAATTTATCTGTGTTGTTCTTTCTCACCTTCCCTCCCAACTGTCCCCTGGCCCTGTCACTCCTTGAAGGAGCTTTGGATGTTTTAGGAACCCTCATTTTCCTGGTTTGAGCCTCATCTGTCTCTTGTTTCTGTCTGTCTCTATTACACAGTGGGCAGTAAGGCACCAAACTTGATTTGAGGAGCTGGAGATGGAATCGAGCACTTTGGGTAGAGGGAGGAGCTTGAGATTTGGATCCAAAGTCTTGTAAGTGCAGCTGAGTCAGATCTGAGGTTCGGATCCTAGACCCATTTGTGAGGAAGAATGAAAATAGACTACACAGTTAACAAGTTATGGTAAGTACGTAACTTTTAATTCCATCATCATCCATTTCTACTGTGATTTGTAATCTTCTGAGTGTGTAATGCATATGAGCCTTAACCGGGTAGCTTTGAAACTATAGCTTCAAAACAAATATTCCTAAATTACCTTGCTCTAAAGAGTCATCTTATTCCCATCCCTCATAAATTCTTTCTACTTTTTTTTTATTATTACCCACAGCATCTCTGGTGGCTAAAAATACATTTGTATAGAAAACTAACATTACTAAAAATATTTTCACTTGTACCTTATTTTCCTTGTCCATACCATAATCAAGAACTCTCAGCTCCTCCATTGTGTATGTTTTTTTTTAATCTTTTTCAGCATACTCTTGACTACCGTAATAGAATTCTGTTTAATCCATATACCCAAGTACTTCATCTTGCACTCCCATACGTATGGGTATTGCTGAGCCAATTCATGTGCGAATACTTTGGTTACTGCTATAGCCTTTGTTTTATTTAAATGTATTGTATATCCCAAAAAGACTTGACAGCATCTCAAAATATTCCACAATACCTAAATGTCCTTTTCTAGATTTATCAAGTACAGAATAGCATCATCTTTAAATTAAGCCAACTTTTCTCGATTACCATCCCAGTTATATCCTTGAATTTGAGAGTACTTTATTTTTTAACAATGACTTTAAATATAAAACAGAAAAAGAGGACACCCTTGTCTGGATCCTGTTCAAACGTAATTAAAGTGAGCGGAACCCACCCACCTTAATTCTTGCCTGTGACCATTCATATACTTTTGTTATTACATCCATTATTCTATCACGGAAAGAAATATTACCATTGACCTACTCATAAAATCCCAGTTGACTACTTAATACATTCTTCACATCATGAGCCTTCAACAACAGTGTTTTCTTTCATTCTGCTTCCCTCTAGATCACCATGTTTGTTAATGTTATCAAAGTTTGCCTCCCTTGCACAAATTCAAGGGGGTCTATACCAAGCTGGGTGTGAAGGGTCTTTACCCTCTCTGAGTACTACAGACACCACAACTTTCTTTCAAGATGCTGGTCCCCCCCTTTTAAATATTGTTAAACAAAATCTTCCAGATCATTATCAGTTTCTTCCCTCTAAACTTCCACAGGAGTACTCTGTTCCTGGACACTTCCCCGTTGATGGATTATACATCATTTTACCTCATCTCTTTCTGCCTTAGCTATTAATTGTTGTGCCCATTTTCCTCTAATCTAGACAGTTATGTTTTTTATATAAATGTTTTTGTGTGCCTTTTCTTGGTTTCTACATTCCTCTGCTTTATACAGATTTTCATACAGTTTCTGGAATATCTATATTGCCACTATAGGATCTCTGTTTTTTTTTTTAATCAGTTCCCTAAGTTTGTTGAAAACACTTACTCCTTTCTGTTGCCCAAGTCATTGTGCTAAATATTTTGTTTCCCGGAGTTATCATCAAAAAATAGTCACTTAAGAGCAATAATTCTAAATTCATGCATATTATTCAAATATTCCCTTGTTTTCTATTTACCACTCAGCAGTTATTTCTCCTCCTCTTCTGTGGAATTCACCATATTCTGCATTACTTTAACCTTTATCAACACTTCTGAACAGTTCCTTTTGCCTTTTTAACTCTTATCTCTTACTGCCTTATGTTTAGCCAGTTTTAAAACTTTCAATGTGAAGTTGTTCAGTCTCGCCGTTTCTTCATCACTGATGGGTTCGGAGCCGATCCCTGGCTCTGACACGGCCGACTAGCAAGCTCAAAGTTCTCCAGTAGCTCAAGGCCCCACCCCTTATCCCACAATGCACTGCTGGAATTACCTCAGATCTAGTTTGCCATGGCACGGATCTCTTGGTTTCCTGCTTGGCTCAAGACTTTATTGGGAGTTTTTCAACTTTCAGCAAGTTATATTTTCGCTTTTTTATATACTTTGTTCTATTCATAGTAGCAGATATACTAGTTAATAAATAGTACTTTTTTCTGTGTTTTACCCCTTTCCTCCGTATTCTATCTTGCCTTCGGCCTTTTGGCCTTAGGATTAGTAATTAGTCAGTGATCCCCTTTGGGACTATCATTTTGGATCTCTATTTACTGTTTGTAGTTATTGTTTGTTAGTGCCCCTTTTTGGGCTGTGTATGTTTGTGTGAGTTACTTAGTTTAAACCAAGATGTTATGTTGTCAATCTCGCCTTCATTCTTGTTGGATGGGTTCGGAGCCGATCCTCGGCTCCGACTCTGCACTTGCTAAGCTCGAGAGCTAATTTTACCAGCTCGAGGCAACCCTATATCCCATGATGCAAGGCGGAGACTACCCAGATCTCGTTTGCCGCTTCGCTTACGAGGTGCCTCTTTTACCAGCTCTAGGTACGTTTTCTTAATAATAAGACTTTGAGTCTCACCCCTTTTAATTTTCATAACCTTAGTTGTTTTGTGAACCTTAACGTTTATTTTAAACCTATTCCCGTTAGTGTTCCCTTTTTTTCGGGTTATTTATCCCCTTCCCTAGGTTAGGCCTTAGGCCTTCCCCTTTCCTAATTTTTCCTGTCAGGGATTTTGTGTGTGTTTGAGTGTGTTTTATCCCTGTTTAGTTTTAGTTTATTGGATTGGGTGTTATTTGTGTGTGTGTGTGTGTGTGTCTGTGTGTGTGTCTGTGTTTTTGTGTTTCCTCGACACAGCTCTGTCGAAGGACACAAAGGTCTCAGGCTTCAAGAAGTGTGACTCGTGCTGTCAGATGATGTCTCTGACAGACAGTCACACTTCTTGTGTTTACTGCCTGGGACCACTGCACCTGCAGGACTCTTGTGCTATCTGTCATGCCTTCAGCCCAAGAGTCCTGCAGGAGCGCAGAAATAAATTAATATTGAGGGGCTTATTAAAGCCTGAGAGCTCCCCGACTAAGTCAGCTCCGGGGAAGCCCTCGAAACCTGTCAAGCCTTCGGCTGCAAGTCCCAAGCCGTCAGCTACTGGTTCGGCTTCTTCAGTGTCAAGATCAGCTCCGGCCGGAGTCAATCCTTCCATTTTAAAAGTCACAGTATCGGCTCCGTCTGGCGTCGATACTGCCAGATCTGGACACTTAGTGTCGGCTCCGGCTGGAGACGACCTATCTTCGGCTCCACCTACCTCTAAAAAGAGATCTCGATCCCCCTCATTGGAATCGATACGTTCGGCTCCGAGATCACCCCTGCTCTCGGAGTGGAGCCATCGGAGCCGTTCTTCTCAGTCGTCCAGGCTTTCTGATCACGACCTCGAGAGAGTGGTGAGTAGACTATTAAAGTCTCAGGCATTGGCCCAAATGCTCCATAGCCCGTCTCAACAGACGGTAGCTATTTCACATCCACCTAACATTCCTCCTTCGACTCTCCTACAGAGCTCGGAGCCGGAGCTCCTCGGAGTCGTGACCGTTGTGGCGTCGGAGCCGATACTTCCTCCTTCGGCTCCGTCGTCCTCCGCTCTGATTTCCTCCTTGAGGCCTTCATTGGAGGGATCCGGGCATCTGATCTCTCTCGTCGGCTCCGAGGGGGCAAGTGGCATTGGACCCTTGTCCGACCCCGTTCTCCCTCTCAGGGCTTCGGCTTTGGTGAGCTCAGCCCCATCTGCCTCGGAGCCTTCCCTCTTGGTGAGGCCTGGAGTTCCTATCTCTTCGGAGCGGGAACCTTCTGGTCTGTTTGATGGGGGAGCCTTTGAGGTGATGAGGAGTGTACTAGCCCCTGGGCTTGGTCAACGGTCAGTTCCATCAGCTCCTCCCACTACAGTGCCTGCTGACATCTCTTCCCACTCTCTTGCTCCCGGACCCAAAGATCCAACGCCTCAGGTTTCCCCATTGGGAATATCTTCCTCTTCCGAGGCTTCTCCTGACCTGTCAGGTGAACCTCCGCGTAAGAGGACATGTAAGAGGAAACATCTAGACTCCCCCGAGTCTGTTACATCTGATACTGACTTGGATGAGTCGGAGGGATCCCCAAGGTCCTCCTCTGAGGATGTCTCTTTCTCAGACATCCTTGAACTCCTTAAGCAGAGGGGGAACTGGCCCTCCCTTAATCCTTCCGAGGACGAGTCAGTATACCTGTAGGCGTTCGGATCTCGACCCTCCACCTCCTGGGTGTCTCCACCTTTCGACCCTCTTATGGATGTGGTGGCTCGGAAGGCGTGGATGGCCCCGGACTCGGTGGAACCTATTCCTAGGAGGCCTTCTAAATTCATTACGGCCCCACCTGATAGGCAATATTTGACGAAAGGTGTCCGGGTTGATGCCATTGTGGTGGCTGCAGCCACCAAGAAGGAACTAGCTGATCCTTCAGTACCTGTCCATCCTCCTAACAAGGATTCTAGGACTATGGACAGGTACGGCAAGCGGATTTTTTCTTCAGCGACCTTTGCCATGCGATCGCTGAACTACTTGTGTCACTTCACCCGCCTTCAAAGAGATGTTCTTAAAGAGTTGGGAGAAGTTTTACAGGATCCGTCAGCTGCTGGGTCTCAGGATAAGATTAGCTCACAGCTAGGAATCCTAAACTCCATTAACTCCTCCATGCGGCTCATTTCTTATGCAGCCGATGGAGCGAGTAAGGCCGCAGGCACAGGAGTGGATTTAAGGCGTCAGTCCTGGATGTGGCTTTGTAATTTTGCAGACCCCTTCAAGGCATCCTTCACAAACTCCCCTTTTGATGGTTCGACCTTGTTCGGACCTCAAGTGAAACACACTTTGACTAGATGCGAACAAGATGGCAAGAGTCTTTCTGCCGTTGGAGTCCGTTTCTCCACCCCTTCAAGACCTTACCCAAAAGGTCAGAAGGGAGGGAAAATGTGGTTCCACACATCTCAAGCCTGACACACGAGGTCAGTTTACCCCCAGAGGCAGAGGGTAACAACAACAGACGCTGCCCTAGGGGCAGAGGGGGTCCGCAGAATCAGGGTAGCAGAGAGCCTCTTTCTGACAAACCCTTCCAGCATCCCTGAGATGTTGCCCGATTGTCCACCTTCGGAGGCAGTCGGGGGAAGATTATCGCTGTACCCAATAGCCTGGCTTTCCCTTTCTCAAGACAAATGGGTACAGTCGATTATATCCGAGGGTTACAAAATTCCCTTTATTCAAACCCCAATTCAGCAAAAGGGAACCCTTCCAGACATTCCACCCGGTCTAAGGGAACTAGCAGTACCAGAGATATCAAAACTGCTAGCAAAAAGAGCCATCCAGCCAGTC
Source organism: Protopterus annectens (assembly GCF_019279795.1). NCBI lineage: Eukaryota > Metazoa > Chordata > Ceratodontiformes > Protopteridae > Protopterus > Protopterus annectens. The sequence continues at coordinate 908,710,443 of NC_056730.1, forward strand.
CCAGCAGACCAAATAGGATCCGGAATCTACTCAAGGTTCTTTTTAGTACCAAAAAAGACAGGGGACTGGAGACCAATATTAGATCTGAGCAAACTAAACAAGTTTGTAAAGAAAACAAGATTCCGGATGGTCACGCTTCAGTCCATTCTACCCTTTCTGGGCAAGGACAATTGGATGTGCTCGGTAGATCTTCAGGATGCGTACTATCACATAAAAATTCACAGGTGCTCTAGAAGATTTCTCCGCTTTCAGCTGGGGACCAGTCACTTCCAATTCAGGGCCCTGCCCTTTGGACTCACTACAGCCCCCAGAGTGTTCACCAAATGTATGGCAGCGGTTACGGCTCACCTGAGACGTCAAGGATTCCAGGTGTTTCCATATCTAGATGACTGGCTCCTCACTGCCACCACCAGGCATCAGTTTCTCCAAGCCAGAGATTACACCATTCACATCTGCAGAGGGCTAGAGATTTCTATAAATTTCGAAAAATCTGCCTTGTCGCCTTGTCAGTCTATTACTTTTATAGGCGCAAAATTGGACACTGTACAACTTTCAGCAAAGTTAACAGACCAAAGGATCTTGGACATTCAGAGTCACGTCCAGGTGATTCTTCTCAGCTACAAAATTCAGGCCAGATTTGCTCTGAAAGTATTGGGTCTTATGGCGGCCGCCATAACACTTCTTCCCTTCGCCCGTTTTTACATGCGTCTTCTACAATGGATGCTATTCGCCCAATGGTCCTTTCAACAACTTCCCATGCGTCACAGGATCATAATAACTCCAACTTGCAAAAGGCATCTGACTTGGTAGATATCGTCCCCTCAAGTCCATCAGGGCAGACCCTTTGTTCCTCCTGCCCCGGTCGCCATGGTTACATCGGACGCCTCCCTGATCGGGGGGGGGGGGGCATTATCAGGGCAGGATGGTATATGGCACTTGGCAACCTTTCGAATACCATCTGCACATAAATGTCCTAGAGATGAGAGCAGTGCTTTTAACGTTGCAAGCCCTCAACAACTCTCTTCCCCTGGGAACTGTTGCAGTCCAAACGGGCAATATGTCCGTAGTGTGGTATATCAACAAACAGGGCGGAACCAAGTCCTATCCACTGTGTCGAGAGGCTCTCAGACTTTGGCAGTGGGCAATCTCTTCTCAGCGGTTTCTGATAGCAACGCTCCCCGGGAAATCCAACATCATAGCAGACAGGTTGAGCAGAGCTATTCTCATGCCTCACGAGTGGTCTCTCAAATAATCAGTGACGGAAGAGATTTTTCAGGAGTGGGGCCTTCCTTGCTGCGACCTTTTTGCTACACCTCAAAACAGCAAATGCCCAGAGTTATTCTCTCTGTTCCCCTTCCAGGCCATCCCCCAGAGACGCTCTAACCCAAGATTGGCCCCGGGGACTTCTTTATGCCTTTCCCCCCTTTCCTCTGATACCTCAAGTAATTCAGAAAGCAACTGCCTTGAGAGCCAAGTTGATTCTCATTGCCCGTTATTGGCCTCGACAGATATGGTTTCCGTTCCTACATCGTTATCTCTTGGTACAGCCATGGCATCTGGACCCGGTTCCAGATCTTCTGACCCACCAGTCTGGGCAGCTGCACCAATCCATACCTTCTCTCAGCCTCACTGCTTGGTTGCTCCACTTCCATCCTTAGCCAGGCTTCCTATGATTTCTAATCCCGTCCGGGATATCATAGAAGCTTCCCTTAAATCTTCTACCAGAAGGATTTACACTAGTAAATGGCAACGTTTCTCCTTCTGGGCAAAAGCTAGGAATATAGACCCCTATACTGCTCCGATTCATTCAGTCTTGGACTTCCTAGCTGAGATTTTTCATTCAGGATCCTCTTCCTCCACAGTAAAAGTTCAGCTGGCAGCCATTTCGAATTTTCATATAGGCTTTTTGGACCACAACATTATGTCACATAAACTTTGCAAGGCATTCCTTTGAGGTATCTTTTTACTTAAATCTCCGATTAGAGACCCCCCACCAAAGTGGGATCTAAATTTAATTTTAACATCCTTGATTCTCCCCCCTTTCGAACCTGCGGCTGCCTGTTCATTGAAATTTCTTTCTTGGAAGACACTCTTTCTAGTCGCCATTACTTCTGCCAGGAGAGTATCTGAGCTTCATGCTCTCTGCATTTGTCCTCCCTACTTAATCTTCCACAAAGACAGGGTATCTCTAAGGACTAATCCGTCTTTCTTACCCAAAGTGGCATCGCAGACTAACTTAAATCAATCCCTTGATCTTCCAGTTTTTTTCCCAAATTATTCTGATAGAGCGGAACAAAAATTACATTGTCTTGATGTTCACCGCCAGCTCAGATATTATCTAGACAAAACTAAACATTTTAGGAAATCTGATCAACTGTTTCTATCCTATGCAGGGAACAGGAAAAGCCTTCCAGTTTCCAAGGTGACTTTATGTAGATGGCTGTCTTCTGTGATTACTTACATTTATCAGCTCAGAGGCCAAGAGTTGATTTCTAGGCCAAAAGCCCATTCTACCAGAGCTCTAGCTACATCTACAGCTTTTCAGGCTAGACTTCCAATAGACACTATTTGTGCAGCAGCCACATGGGCCTCTCCTCATACCTTTGTTTCACATTACAAGTTAGACTTGGCCTCCAGAGACAGAGCGAATTTTGGTTCCACCGTTCTCAAGAGTCTGTTCCATTGAGCCACCCAGGATTGAGGTGCTAGGGACGCGGTCCCATCCAGCAAGAATGAAGGCGAGATTGACAACTTAACATTAAGAAGTTATGTACCTACCATAACGTTCCATGTTAGTTGTCTTCTCTCGCCTTCTTTCTTGCGTCCCGCCCTCCATCCCGCTAGCCTGGTCAGACCGAGAAGATTATGCCTCTTCTCTTAAGAGGCTTTATCCTTTTTCTAGCTAATCAGCTTCTAGTGTCACTAGATTAGGTTGATCCTTTTCAGAGGATTATGATGATTATGATTGTCATTTTTAGAGTTGTTACTTTTTCTTCCTCCTTTACAGTTGGAAGAATATATTCCAGAATTTCCTTAGCTACCAAACGAGATCTGGGTAGTCTCCGCCTTGCATCATGGGATATAGGGTTGCCTCGAGCTGGTAAAATTAGCTCTCGAGCTTAGCAAGTGCCGAGTCGGAGCCGAGGATCGGCTCCGAACCCATCCAGCAAGAAAGAAGGCGAGAGAAGACAACTAACATGGAACGTTATGGTAGGTACATAACTTCTTATTTTAGTTAATCAGTATGCTTGAGTTGTGTAATGTCTGAAGATAAGGACAAGCATCCCAAGTCTTGTTTTAAAAAGTACCCAGACTGCGGACAGAAAATGTCAGTCACAGATGCCCATGTGCAGTGTGTTTACTGCTTGGGTGAGGTACATCTGCAAGAGTCTTGCAGCATATGTCATTCCTTTTCCACGAGAGTATTAGCTGAAAGGAAGAGGAAATTGATTGATAGGGGTATCATTAAGCACTCCTTTTCTAAGGCATTGTCTGACCAAGATGGAGCCAGTAAATCATCCAAATCTTCTAAGTCTTCCACTGATTCTAGATCCAAGAAAGGAAACAGGTCAGAAATTGTGAGGACTTCGGCTCCGCTGCCCTCGGAGCTGACAATCTGCTCTTTTCGGAACCGGGACACAGCCTTGGAACTGGTTACAGAAAAACCTCCTTCCATGTTGCTCCAATTGACTCCATCTGTCCACTCTTCCAGGTCCTCTGTCAGCTTATCTTATCTGGATATTGACCGGCTGGTTCAGAAACTCTTGAAGGCACCAGGCCTAGTTAAATTGCTGTCGGCTCAGACACAACCGTCTGAGCCGAAGACCACTACCCTTGAATTGTCTGCTCCTCCTCCGAGCCATATCGGACCTTCGAAGCCGGAAAAGGCTGACCTGATGATCGTGGATCCCTTGGAGCCAACACCTGCTCAGACGTTCTTGGCTCTGACCGGGGACTCTAGGAGCCAACACTCTCCGGTCTGGTCCGTGGAGGATATCCGCACTGACTTGTCAGTGCCGACTCTTCCTCTTGGGGCCTCTGCTCGGGTGAGCTCAGCTCCTACCTCGGGCTCGGAGCCCATGGCTTCGGTGTGGCAGGAGATCGTAGCTCCATCGGAGCTATCGACTCCTCATCGGAGCAGAGGTGTTTTCGATGCCATGAGGTGAGTGTTGTCTCCCAAGACTTCCTCATCTCAAGGTCTAGCCTCTTCCTCCCCTAAAGTGCCTGTGACTGTTTCTGTTTCCTCTGGTCCTCCCAAGCGTAGAGACCCAGAGCCTCAAGTAGCCCCATAGGGGGCGCTCTGCTCTTCTGAGACCTCTCCAGAAGTTCCCCCTGAAGAGGTTCCCAGGAAGAGATTATGCAAGAGGAGACATTTGGACTCCCCCAAGTCTATCACATCGGCCACCAACCTGGATGAATCAGAAGGGTCCCCCAGATCCCCCTCTGAGGACATCTCCTTTGCGGAGATTCTTGAAATCCTTAGGCAGAGGGGTGATTGGCAGTCCAAGAGCCCTACTGAGGACGAGTTGGTTCTCCTGAAGGCGTTTGGGTCTCAACCTTCCACCTCTTGGGTATCTCCACCCTACGATGAGCTTATGGATCTGGTCTCTCGTAGGGAGTGGGAATCTCCAGAATCTATGGAACCTGTTCCTCGGAGGCCTAATAAGTTTATTTCAGCCCCTGTGGTTAAGTCCTTTTTGACCAAGGGAGTCCCTGTTGATGCCATGGTGGTGGCGGCAGCCACCAAAAAGGAAATGTCTGAGACTTCCTCATCTATCCATCCTCCTAATAGAGAATCTAGGATCATAGATAGATATGGGAAACGCATGTTCAGTAACTATCTCAATCAGATCACTGAACTACTTGACACATTTTACCAGACTGAAAAGAGATCTCCTTAAGGAGTTGGGAGATGCTCTTCAGGGTGCTGTAGCTTCCAGTGTATCCAATAAGATTGCCACTCAGCTCGATAGCCAACTCGTCCATATGTCTCGTATCATATGCAGCTGATGGTTCGAGTAGAGCCGCAGGTACAGGAATCACTCTCTGTAGGCATGCCTGGATGCAACTCTGTTCCTTCGCGGAACCCTTCAAGTCTTCCTTTAATAATACCCCATTTGACGGCTCATTCTTGTTTGGGCCAAAGGTGAAGGAGACTTTAACCAGGTGTGAGCAAGAAGGAAAGACTCTGTCTGCCGTCGAAGTCCGTTTTTCCACCCCCACTCGACCCTTTCCCAAAGGTCAGAGGGGAGGAAAGATGTGGTTCCAAAAAGCCCAAGGAGCCTTTCAAGACACACCTGGAGAGCCCCCCCTCCAGAGGCAGAGGAGGGGGTTTCAAAGGAAGACACGCCACCCTCGCAGCAGAAGGGGTCCGCAACACCAGGGTGACAGAGATCACATCTCTGGTCAATCCTACCAGCGGTCCTGAAGGGAGGCCCGCCTGTCCTACTCTGGAGCCAGTCGGGGGTTGCTTATCTTTGACCCCAAAGCCTGGCTAAATATAACAAACGACGGTTGGGTACGAAGTATCATTTCCAGAGGGTATTTCATACCATTCTCCACCCAGCCTCTTCCCGTCAAAAAATCCTGGACGTTCCACCCAGTCACATGGGACAAGCAGCAATAGAGGTACGCCGATTGCTAGAAAAAGAGTGTCATCCAGCCAGTCCCAGCAGACCAGACAGGATTCTGAACTTACTCAAGGTTCATTTTGGTTCCAAAGAAAACAGGGGACTGGAGACCCATTTTGGATCTCCGCAGACTCAACCAATTTGTGAGAAAAGAGAAGTTCCGAATGGTCACGCTACAGTCCATACTCCCCTTGTTGAGGAAGGACAATTGGATGTGCTCAATCGATCTCAAGGATGCGTACTACCACATAAAGATGGCCAGAACATCCAGAGCTCACCTGCGTTTCCGGCAGGGAGCTAATCATTATCAATTCCGAGCTCTGCCCTTTGGTCTCACTACAGCCCCCATAGTGTTCACCAAGTGCATGGCAGTAGTCACGGCCCACCTGAGGTGTCTGTGATTCCAGGTGTTTCCATATCTAGACGATTGGCTCCTTACCTCCACCACCAGGCATCAACTTCTTCAAGCGAAAGAAGCTACTCTGACACACTGCGATCAGTTAGGCATTACAGTCTACTTCGAAAAGTCTGCCTTGTTGCCATCGCAGCATATCATTTTCATAGGGACAGAAAGAATCTCTATTCTTCACCAACACATCATGTCCCTAATATCAAAGAACAGAGTACCAGCAGCAGAGGTATTGAAAGTTCTAGGATTAATGGAGGCAGCTATTCTAGCAATCCCTTTAGCAAGGATGCATGTGAGAATCCTTCAATGGCTTCTATTCACGCAATGGTCTTACCAAGAACTTCCAATGAGTCACATGATCCTGATAAATTCTTGCAAAAAGGATCTTCAGTGGTGGTTGACAACTCTTCATGTCACAGTAGGATGTCCTTTCATGCTTCCCCCTCCAGTTGCCACTGTGACCATGAACGCTTCCCTGATAGGGTTGGGGGGACTATTTCAGGGAAAGACTGCCCAAGGCACATGGACAGATCAAGAATCACAACTGCATGTCAATGTCCTGGAGATGAGAGTAGTACTTCTAGTGTTGCAATACTTTCAGGACCCTCTTCCTCTAGGGACAATTGCAATACAGACAGACAACATGTCAGTGGTCTGGTATCTGAACAAACAAGGCGGGACCAAGTCTTATCCCCTTTGCTGAGAAGTTGTCAGAGTATGGCAGTGGGCACTGTCATCCCAGCGCTTTCTGTTGGCAGCGCACATCCCGGGCAAATCCAACGTAATAGCGAACAGACTGAGCAGAGCAATCTTGTTGCCCCACGAATGGTCCTTCAAACAAGAGATTACGGACAGGATCTTGGAAAATGGGGCCAGCCTTCCTGCGACCTCTTCGCCAGTCACATCAACAACAAATGCAGAAGCTATTTTGCCCTAATTCCCACGCCAGGTCACTCCCCGAGGGATGCTCTTGTCCACGATTGGCCCCCGGGTCTCCTCAATGCATTTCCAATTCCTCTGATATCCAAATTCTTACAGAAAGCAAAGTCACTGGGACGGACAATCATCCTCATAGCCCCACATTGGCCACGGCAGATTTGGTTCCCATTTCTTATCATATTCTGGAAGATCCATGGATCCTGGACCCAGTTCCGGACTTGTTGACACATCCGCCAGGGGTCTTCATCTGTCATTGCAGACACTGAAGCTAACAGCTTGGCTGCTGCAATTCCCCGCATAGCCAGGCGCTATAATCTTTCCCATGACACTAGTCAGGTTTTGTTGGCTTCCCACAAACCTTCCACCAGAAAATTGTATCGTAGTACGTGGAAACGATTTTCCATTTGGGCATCTTCCCACAACATTGACCTGTATCAAGCACCATTGTCTTCTATCTTACAATTCTTGACAGAAATCTTCAACCAAGGAGCAGCGGTAGCTATACGATATGAGTACAATTAGCTGCTATATCTAATTTCCGTCTAGGAAGTGATGATTTGAATAATTATGGCTCACCAATTGTCTAAGGCTTTTCTAAAAGGTTCCTTTTACATAAGGCCTCCAGTGAAGACAACTTATTCCCCATGGAATATGAATTTTATGTGATCTCATATTCTTCCTCCTTTTGAGCCTGCATCATCTTGTGAACTAAAATTCTTGTCATGGAAATCTGTCTTCTTAGTAGCCATCACTTCAGCCCGTAGAGTGTCAGAGCTGCAAGCCCTTTCCATCAAGCCCCCTTAACATGGTCTTCCATACTGACAGAGTATCTCTCAGAATTAATCCATCCTTTCTGCCCAAAGTATGTTCTGAGGTTAACATTAATCAAGTCATTGAGTTGCCCGTTTTCGTCCCAAATCATACCAACAAATTGGAATACATGTTGCATAAACTCGATGTTCATAGACAACTTAGATTTTATTTGGACAGAACCAAAGACATTAGGAAATCATATCAGCTCTGTGTGTCCTTTTCTGAGACCAGGAAAGGTAAACCAGTTGCTAAAACAACCCTGTCTGTGGCTGTCGGATTTCATCACCTGTACATATGCTTGTCATAAAATGCCATTATTTAGTAAGTTAAAGGCTCATTCAACCAGAGCAGTTTCTACCTCATCAGGCTTTTAAGCCAAATTGCCTTTGGATAACATCTGTGCAGCAGCCACCTGGTCTAAACCTCACACTTTTATAACTCATTACAAAGTGGGTAAGGTCTCCAGGGACAGGGCTTCATTTGGTTCTACGGTTCTGAAGAGTGTACTGCCGTGAGCCACCCAAGATCAGGGTGCTAGGGACACCCATCAGTGATGAATGAACGGTGAGATTGAACAACTTCACATAAAGAAGTTATGTACTCACCATAACGTTCCATGTGAGTTGTTCCATCTCGCCTTCATTCTCACGTCCCTCCCTCCTTCCCCCTCCTGGAGGCTGGCTTCATCCTGGTTTTTCAATGTGTATTCATTCCTAGGTAGAATAATTATTGTACTATTGTATGGTACGCAGCAAACAAGATCTGAGGTAATTCCAGCAGTGCACTGTGGGATACGGGGTGGGGTCTCGAGCTATTGGAGAACTTTGAGCTTGCTTGTCGGCCATGTCAGAGCCGAAGATCGGCTCCGAACCCATCAGTGATGAATGAAGGCGAGATGGAGCAACTCGCATGGAACGTTATGGTGAGTACATAACTTCTTTTTTATCCCTCTCCCCTATTGTGATGAAAGTTGTCAAGTTGTATCTTCCCCAATAAATCTCGAGTCATTTCCACTTCCCATTCCCTAAAGTGCTGTCTTTTTAACACAGTAATTAGGAATGCACCATTGTGTTATTTTTACTTCATTAACATGCATCTTTAGCGTGCTTATTGGTGAATAATCTGGAATAGTTGAGTGTCCATTGATGCTTTAAATTAAATTCACATGCTCCTTTGAAACATAATCTGTATCCTGTTTAGCCCAGGTAATGTAGAATGCGGAATAGTAATCAAATTCTGTCTAAGTTTCTTGTGTTGAAGTCACGTCTTCCCTACCAAATATTCTCACATATTTCTTCAGAAGTCTACCTTTTTTTTCCTCCGATACAGCCACTTTTGCAAATATAGTCCCAGTCCCTAATCATAAATAGTGTTCTCTGCTGAATGCTGATTATTTCTCCCAAAATTCTCTTAATCTGCATAATAACTGTTTTTGATGCAGTATAAATTCATGCAAGTGTAATCCTCCTCCTTCCTTGAAAAACTCCTCTTAACTACTAGTACTCTACAGTTGCTTAGCAGTCACTATTATTATTCTACATTTCCTTTGTCCCTGATGTTCTGCTGAGTGCCCAAGTCCTGACATTCTTTGTCAATTTAACGTGTTCCTTTCTGTCAAAACATGACTTATGCTATTTTTATCTTACATTTCTTAATATAATTCAGTCCTCATCACTTTTTTGTCTTTAACCTGTAAGGCAATTTACATTCCATGTTAATGTGGACAGAGTAGCCATTATGATAAAAAGGTGTTATCCCCACCTGTTGTACATGGCAGTTATTTTGAACTTGCATTTCCAGTGTTTGGCTTACACACTTATTCTCACCTCCATTTGAACCTATTGTCACATTTTTTCAAGATTTTTTTCTTCCTTAAAACAAAAAAAAAAACTAAATTTTCTGAACCCCCTTCCTCTTTTAACTTGCAACAAACAAAACTATGTATACTTTCAAAAACTGATGGTTACCCCTCCAAATAGGAGCACTTGCCCCAGATAGACATTTGCACCCATAGGCATTATCTGAATTCCAAATGGTTCAACCCTTTTGATTGAAAAGTCATTTGATTGTAGATGTATATAAAAAAGGCTGTGTCTGTATCATTTATCATAGAAGTTTATTAGAAAAGTTACTCTTGCAGAGTATGGTGGCTTTCATTTGTCAGCATCATGCTCTGCCCCCAGATCTGCAGATGTTTGGGTTATCATTCCAGCACGTATTCAGTGTGTATGGTGTCTTTTCTTTTCTCTGGTGCTCTGCAACCATGGAGTTAGTATATTTAAGTCAGGGGGTATGGAAGGCAAAGGATGAGGAAACTTCAGTTGTAATGGAAGAGTAAATGGTAGCAGCAAACACAGCCCTTGGACAACCTAATTCCCCTTTTGCAGTACATCAAAAAAGAGCTCTCATTATGTAAACAGCAGGTACACCTTAGTCAGTGGATTCTCTTCAAACCATGTCCTAAAATTTAGCAGCACACTACAGACTTCTCAAACTTATTTTGGACAACCCACTTAAAACTGTAAATCCAGGGTACCTTGGATCAAAACCAAAAGAGAAAGCATGTCAACATAAATTGAATGATGGCAGTTATGTTTGGCCATCAAGTTTTCCAAGCCCATATGGTGAATGGGGATCTTATACTTCTATAAAGATGTAGAACAAAAAGTGATGGGCTCCCAGTCTTACCCACTCTTGAAGTTGGCAATGCAGGCATGGCCTAGGAGTTGGGGATTGCATTCAGAGCCTCATACATCCTGTTGCAAGTGAATTTCGTGACAGATTAGCTTAGCACGAGAGAAAGGTATACTGAGCAGGAACATATTTCTAGATTTAGTTCACAGGTGTTTTTTCCAGAAATGGACCTTAGAGGTTCTGCACCGGAGATCCTTGAAAAATATTACTCCACAGTGGGATCTCCGCTGTATCTTACTTAGAAACTTACCTTACCTTCTCCTTTGAACCAGCTGTTTCAGTCACTCTCCGATATGTGACCTGGAAAACCATCCTTTTAGTGGCAGTGACTTTAGCCAAGAGGATTTCAGAACTGCGGGCCCTAATGTGCAAGAAGCCATTATTAATCTTTTTTTAAAATACAGTAGTTGTACTGCACATGGACTCATTCTTCACACTCAAGTTGATAACGGGGATATCTGTATAAGTCAGGCTCTCTCATCTTTTTGTGTTCTTTTTTATGTCCTGCCATGAGTGGGAAAAGAGTATTGCATTCATGGGTGTGCGTATGCAGCTGAGATTTGACTTGGCTAGAACAAAAGTGGTACAAAATACTGAACAGGTATTCGTCTCTTAATGCAAAGGATAAGGAAGGGAAGCCTGACTGTAAGCAGACCATAGCAAAATGGCTTGCACAGACTCTTTGATTCTGCTGCCTCTTCCATTGAATAACTGTATTTAAGCCATTGCATGAGAGCCACAGCTGCTACAGCTCATTAACTTAAAGGGGTTAACATCAGGTCCATACTAGAAGCAGCTGTGCCTGGTCTTTAGAGAGAGACATTTTCCAATCATTACAAGTTGGACATGACCTCTGGAGTTAAGGCTGGATGTGCCATGGCCATTCTGCATGGACTGTTATATATCTATACTTTCTAATGGTCAGCTGCTCACTAGTCCACAAACTTTGGGCATCTTGCTTACAGTTATTACTGCAGTAGTTCATCATAAGTAGAACACAGTACAGTTGTAAAGTAACTTATAATCGCAGATGTTTTAGTGCATTCTGATTTGTAGTATTGTTCACCACCCATTCCCTCCACTATTGCGTTCTGTCTTTCTCTGTAGCTGTCCTTTACCATTCCTGGGTTGAGATGGGTACTGCTCTACACTTCTTCCCTGTCAACTCTTCTGACCTGATGCCATCTTCTTTCTGGCTGTCTTAGAACTGGAAAAGGCAGTTTGGAGTTCTTCTGGTTGGATTAACATCGTAGGGACTCATCCCAACAGGACAGTTGATGCTCTGTTTCCACACAGTTAATAGCCAGTGCTGTGGCAAGAAAGTATAAAAGATGATGTTGACTGTGACATCCCTTTTAAACCACTGACATCCTGATATCCAGGTGGATGTGTGTTTGCCCAGCAAAACTCTGGAAGGCAGGCTGACCGTAAGTCCTTACAGTTGTTATTGCAACAGTGAACATGTTCAAGTATCTACAACTGTAATTTTCTACTCTTCTTGCCTCTTCCATAATCACAGCTTGTCTTTGTTTCAGAATGCTCGGTTTCATGGCAGTAGCCATTTTCATGGTTAATCTTGCAAGATTACATATCAGTTCTCCTGTGGACCTTCCCCATCCAGTGCTAATTGATGATCCTTCAGAGCATGAAGTTTACATCTGTCAAGCCTTCAAGTGACGTACAACATGGTGGATGGATACAATCAATATTTCTTCATCAGTCTGTTCCAGAACTTCCCTTTTCCATAGCCACAGTTAGCATGGAAGCATCAGTACTGGTATGGGGGAAATGAAAATGACAGTGGACAAGTAGTCCAGAGGATCTGGTAAGCAGCACACCTTTTCCCTTTACAGTAACTTATTGGAGTTGAGAGCAGGTTTACTAATCCTCCAAACATTCCAGGACTGCCTTTCAGTATGAGCTCTAACCATACAGATGGGAGACATAGCAGTTGTATATTGACAAGTAAGATCGATATTTTGTCTTATGTTGTGGAGCTATAAGAGTAGGGAAACAGATCATTTATATACATGGGGGGGTCCAGTTCTTTGGTGGACATGCGGAGCAGATGTCCACTTCTTATGCTACTACTGGTCCATCTGATCCTTTGGAGCAAGGGAGATCCAAAAATGGGGACCCTACTGCAGTCTAATTGCCTTCCTCACCAGCACCAAGTACAGGGACTTCAGCTCCCTTATTCCATCATCTGTAATCCTGAGGGGCGGTCTAGCCTACATGTGGCCAGCTGGAGTCCTACAGCTTTTGCCCATTTCCTTGATGATGAGCTTCAACCAGGAGGCAAAACTTTACAAACCCAAAGTCATATTTTTGTAACACCTTAGTGGCCCTAGTCCATTTGTTCCCCTGTTCTTCCTAGTCATCTGTTGGAGAAGCCACTGTTTGTCCCACAAGGACACTTCTCTCATACTTGGACAAGCATCATGGAGATATTTACTCCTTGCATCTCACTTGCTTGGCTTCTCTACTTCCAGTAGCTGCAGGTAATCCAACCTTTTGAAGTAGACTATTTAATGTAATCTCTTCCAAAAAGGTCCACCGTGAGAAATACTAATTGACACACTTCTCAGAGTGTACCAACTCCAGGGACCTGAATCTTTTTTCAGTTCATATTTATGCAGTACTTGTAACAGAATTTTTTTAAAAGCAAGAAACGTTTTTAATAAATTATCACTTACAACATAGGCAATCATGCATTTATATAAATAAAAACCATTTTGACATATTTCATTTGCAAACATTATACATCACTTCTAATCTATCCCGTCATTGTCAGTCAAACGTTTCAGAGTTCATTCAAACCCTGCCTTCTTTTAAACCTCATTCCTCCACTAAAATGTTATTCTGCATGTATTGTTCCTACAGTTCCTGTTCTTTATGTAATTTGCTCCTATCCTTTTCTAAAGGTCCCATTTCCAGTTTTATCTCTGTCACTATAGTGACTATTTCTAGTACAGTTGGTCTGCACTTTAATTTCCATTTTCTAGTAATTACTTTTTTGGCAGCCACCGTAATTGGACTTAACCTAGCCTTACTAGGTTTAGGCAATTCCAATTCTGTATCATATTTCAAAAAATAATTACCTAATAATACCAATTTGCTCACCCAGTATTTCTGCAGGGATTTTTTAAAGTCTGCCAACTTGTTACACTCCCAGAAAATATGTTCCCAATTACCTATTTCTTCACCATCAAACCTGTAATGTCTGCTGTCTACCTTAGGAAAATTCTTCTGCGTCTACTTGAGTTATAAAAATGCCTTCTTAACACTTTCAAACTAAGATCCTAAATTATCTCGACTTTGTTGCACATTTGGGAGATGTACATCCCCCATTCTTTCTTTGTAAATTGCTTATCCAATCTGGCTCCCATCTTACCTCCTCTGATTCTTATAGTTATCAGCAATATTTATATGCTTTACTAATTATCCCTTTTTTAACAGCAACTTTTGTTTTAGATTCTACTAAAGACTCTCCCAGTGCTGATCTTTTGCATGGAATCACCCTATTTCTTTCTCTTTGCCTATACTCTGATATCAGTCCTTGATAGAGAAGGCATTCCAAATAAATTCTTGGCCTTTTCCGATTCTGTTACATTTCCTTCTCTAATTATTTGCTCCCAATGTCTTGGTTCCTTTGCCAGTTTGATCCAGAAAATTCCGGCCCCCTCTTGCCTGTATCTCTCTAATTGCAGTCATCCATATGGGCTGAATTTCCTGTCTTCGTTATCGTGTTGGTGTAGTTCTTAGAATATTTTCTGCTACTTTATGAATATAATCTGTATAGTTATTATTTTTCTATAGAGTCTGCATTCAAAAAATCCTAGTCTCTCCTCCTTTCTTGAGCTTCTCCTCTGTTTCATCATCACCCCTTTCCACTTTGAATTATAGCTTTCTGCTTTTGCTGTGTATAGGAGCATTAACTGTGAAGCTCTGAAATACCTCTTCAAATCAGGTAATCCCAAACCACCTTGTTTATTGGAAAAATCAGCTTATCCCACTTGACTCTTGCCGTCTTTCCCTCCCAGATAAAAATCTTCAGGTCTTTAATTGCTATTCATAATTCTTCTGGTTAATAAAAATATGCCTGGTCTATGTATAAAACTAAAGGGACTAAAAACATTTTACCCGATTGTATGTTGCTATCCATATTCATAAAATAGTGCTTCCAATTTCTCAGTTTTTGTATTATCTCTTCCCACAAGACCCCTTTTTAGTCCATACTCAGAAGTACTTCTTTTTTATTATTTCCCCATAAATATGGATATCGTTGAACCAAATTGTGTGTGGGTACATAGTTTACAGCTGTTGCCTTTATTGTAGCGTCATTAATTTTGTATCCCAAAAAGACTTGAAATTGTCTCAAAATGTTCCACAACACTGAGATGTCCTTTTCCAGTTTTATCATGTATAAAATAATATCATATGCAAATAAAGCCAGCTTTTCTTGACTGCCATTGAATTATATCCTTGAATTTCTGAGTTCCTTATTTTCATTGCCAGTGATTCTAAACATAATGCAAATAAAGGGGAAAGAGGACACCCCTGCCTGATTCCTCTGCTAAAACAGAAATTATCAGAGAGGAACCCGTCTACTTTAATTTTTGTTTCCAATCCGTCATATATCCTCCTAATCAACCTTATAATTTTATTTTGGAAAGCAAATGTTTCTGCTGCCCTGCTCATAGAATCCCAGCTTACTCTGTCAAATACTTTCTCTACATCAAGACCTGCCAACAGCAGTGGCATTTTTTTTACATTCTGCTTCCCTCCAGATCATCATTGTTCTGTTAATGTTACCAAATGTTTGCCTCCCTCCACAAAACCGCAATGATCCGTATATATCAATTTGGACATCACCTTCATTCTTTTAGCCATTATAGACATAAATATTTCATAATCGTGGTTTAGAATTGAAGATGTCTATATGAACCTGGATCTGATGGGTCTTTACCCCCTTTAGGTATTACAGACACTGCTGCTTTCTTCCAGATGTTGATGCTTCTCCTCCTCTTGAAATACTGTTAAATAAAACCTTCCTGGTCTTTCAGTTTTTTCCCTCCTACCATCCAAACGCGATTGTAGCAGTTTTAGGTGGAATATAAAACGTGCCAGTGTAATCCTCCTCCTTTGCCATTAGCCCTTAATACAAATCTACCATTATTATGTTTTTTATTCTCTTCTGTCACTATCTATCACTATTGGAGCGCCTCCCGCAGTTAATATAAGTACTTCCCTTTTTCTTTGTCCTAGATATTCTACTGAATAACCATCCTGAAAACCTTTCTTTATCAAATTCACATACTCTGTTCTTCCCAAATGTGTCTCCTGTAGCATAGCTGTTTGCACTCTACATTTTTTTTAATGTAGGCCACTACTCTTTCTTTTTTGTATGTATCTGTGAGACCATTTACCTTTAAAAATAATTATAGAAAGTGATGTCATTATGTTGAGGTTATTCCCACCTGTTATGTATAACAGCCTTTTTTAATGTCTAGCTCCAGCATTTGTGTTATATGCATACACTAATGTTTGGCAAGTTGATCTTTCTATACAGCTGTTTCTTGTCATATCCATTTTATTCTATGTCATATCTTTTAAACCTTTTTGTTTTAATGAACGCTGTCAAACAAAATAACACCCCTAAAACCTATTAACTTCATACTAGCACACAAAACTATGTGCATCTTCAAATATTGAAGTTTAACCCTCCTAATAGAAACAGTTTTCCTAGACTGACAGCCACACTCACAGACTTAGATTAACTTATAAGTAAGAATCTGATGTTGTCAATCTTCACATAATCCTTGACTGTGGGCTTGGTTCTGAGGCTCCGAACCGACTCGGCCTTTATTCCAGCTTGTGCCTTCCAAAAACCCTCAAGCTAAGCTGTACCCACAATGCTCCTCACCAAACTACCTCAGATCTCATTTGCCTTTTCATAGTGCCAGACGTGTCCTATCTAGTCTCTTGAGTGTTAGCGTTTTCTTCAAACTGAAAATTTTTTTCACATCCTATCTTTAATTTCTATCTGTACTACCATGCTTCTCTACTAGATAGTTTTTGTGTGTGTTCCTCTTCTTTTTACGGTTAGGTAGACCCAAGTACCATCGTTGGTACTTTCTCCCCTTTTTACCTTCGGGTAACTGTTCATACCATTGTTGGTAGTTCCCTTTCCCTTCTTTTTTCATTTGATATACCCAAAAAGAAAAAAAAAAAACTTTTTCCACTTTCATTAGTACAAGTGTGTGTGTGTGTCTGTGTCTGTGTACGGTGGCCTTGGTTTTTTACATTATGGCTGACAAACACTATAAAGGTGCCAAAAATATGATGGATGTCTATCTCAGATGGACGCACGCTGTGTGTGTATTGGTCAGGGTGGTCCATCTACAGGAAGAATGTGCAGTCTGTCATGGGTTTAGTTCGAGAACTCTGATAGATCGCAAAAAAAAAAAAAAAAAGGCCTGCTTAAATATGAGTTTGAAGATGCCCTTCGTGGTCTGAAGATGGAAGCCAGTTCCTCCTCCTTTTCATCCTCTTCTAAACCTAAAAAGCGGAGTCACTCTGCTCTGACACGTTCCTCAGAACCGCCTCCTAAAATGGCCAAATACCCCCATGGTGCCGGCAACCTCCTCAAGACCGATGGGCCAAGATACTCAGTCCTCAGTGCCGTCAGCATTGACCTCGTCAACATCAGTATCCTCAGTACGAGTTTCTGTGCAAGCAACGGTCCCTTCTGTACCAACTGACCACTCGGAATCAAAGGTCTCTCTCAGAACATGTTGTGTGTGGTAAAATTTAAATTAATCAGTGGATCCCTTTGCGCACTGTGCCCTCAGTCCTTTTTTGGAGACACGGCCACCAAGGTCTCAATCAGCGTCCTCTGTTCAGTCCACTAAGAGTTAATCTGAGTCTGATGTCATGAAGACTGGTGGACCAGCTCCTGATGGCGAGGGGATTACCTCCTTCCACAGTTCCTAGCCTTGTTAGCTCTGGAACCTTACCTTCTTCCACACCCCTGCCTATTCCTCCTCTATCCAACTGAGGTTTCAGAGCCACTGGTGCCAACCTTTCCTGCTTCAACTTTTTTGACATTGGGCAGAGCTCATTCTCTGACACCAATAATTAACCTGAGTTCTTCCAGTTAGTCAGAACCAGAGACCTCTCAGGGTCGGGGCTTTGTTGTTTGCTCCTGGTGGCAGGGTTCTACTTTAGTACTTTCAGAGCCTTCCATGCTCCTCGGTGCTTCGGCATATGCAAGCTTAACCCTGGCTTCTGTGTTGGAGGTGGCATCCTTGGTGCAGGATGGGACCACAGTTCCAAAGGAATCTATTTCAGTTTCAGGCTGCTATCCCTCCATGGGAGAGACCTGCCTTCGAAGCTGTGGAGAGGGCTATTGTACGCATTTCCTCTGATTCCACTAATACGTCATTTTTTTAAAGAAAGTCAACAGATCGAAGAACAGAATAATCCTCATTGCCCCATTCTGGGCTCGACAGGTCTGGTTTTCCTTCCTGTGGCCTCATCTGCTTCAGAAACCCTGGATACTGGACCCAGCTGCAGACCTATTGTCCCACCTGGAGGGACTGGTTCATCTGAATCTACAAAATCTCAAGCTCACTGTGTGGCTTCTCCAGTTCCCATGATCGTCCGGCATCCCTCCCTTATTTTCCTGGTCCAGTGCATCATTCTGGCTCACCACAAACCTTCAACTAGAAAATTGTATCATAACAAGTGGCTAAAGTTTACTAAGTGGTCACTAGACCGCAATCTTGACCCATATTCAGCACCTGTAGTCAAAGTTTTAGACTTAGCCTTACTCTATGAAACAGGGTCATCAGCCTCTACTATTTGGGTGCACCTTGCTGTGATATCTAACTTCCATATTGGTTTCAGTGGTTCATCACTTATGTCACATAAACTTTAAGCCTTTTTGAAAGGAACCTTAATGCTCAAGACCTCCATATAAAGAACCCTCTGCACCATGGCATTTGAATCTGGTACTTCAGTCTCTTATTTCTCCCCCCTTTGAACCTTCAGCAAGTTGTGACTTAAAATTATTGTCCAGGAAATTCTTATTTTTAATAGCTATCACTTCTGCCAGAAGAATGTCGGAAATGCAAGCCTTGTCCTGCAAACCCCTCTACCTGATCTTTCATAAGGGCAGCGTCTCCCCTGGACAAATCTCTCCTTGTTACCAAAGGTTGTTTCCGAGTCAAATATCAATCAGACTTTACATCTTCCAGTCTTTTTTCTCAATTTTTCCAACAAAGGGAATACTGTCTACATTTACTAGATGTACACAGTTGGTAGTGTTTCTACCTTCACAGAACAAAGGATATTAGAAAATCTGACTAGCTATTTTGTTGCCTTTTCTTCAGTCTCTTTAGGCAGTCCAGTATCTAAAGTTACCCTGGCGAAATGGGTTAAGGACTGTATCTCCTTTGTTTACAACCGAAAGAGACTCCACCCACCAGGACCTGTAAAAGCACATTCAACAAGAGCTATAGCAGCATCTGCAGTTTTTCATGCCAGAGCTTCGTTAGATGATATTTGTGCAGCAGCAACATGGGTATCTCCTCATACCTTTATTATTCATTACAGACTGGACCAGGTCTTTAGGGGATGTACATCATTCGGCTCGATGGTGCTCAGGAATATTTTTCCATGAGACCTTCCAAGGTCCAGCTAGCTAGGGACTCTGTCCTAAAGTTGAGGATTATGTGAAATTGACAACATCAGATAAAGAAGTTATGTCTTACCATAACGTTCCATCTGTGTTGTCGGTCTTCATTAATCCTTGATATTCCCTCCGCCTTTAGAACTCTTGGTGGATCGGATACTTCCTAAGACTGGCTTCGTAATAGGGACACAGTTATGGTCTCTTATCTATTATTTCTTGTCTGTCATTATAGTTTGCAAACTCGATATTTTGGTGAGGAGCATTGTGGGTAGAGCTTAGCTCGAGAGATTTTGGAAGGAGCGGCCTGGAATAATGGCCAAGTAGGTTCTGAGGCTTGGAACTGAGCCCACAGTCAAGGATTAGTAAAGCTTGACAACACAGATGGAACATTATGGTAAGATATAACTTTCTATCCATGCTAAGACGTATGGTACAGCTGTACTTCTACTAAGTGCGGTCTGTTTTTGTCTTATCTTTATTACTTTCCCAGATTGAGAAAACACTTAAATGCTTTCAGAAAACATGATCTCCTAGCCATTGAAAGAAAGAAGTGTTCTGTTTTTATTACTGTTTATCAGATTGTCTCCATGGAGGCATGAGAACCAGGTACACAGTTGCCTTTACAAGCTCTCATTTATTTGGTTCCCTTAAAACTTGTTACTAGATTAAGCAAAGGACCTCAATCCAACCATTCCCATATGTAAGAGTAAGGGAAAAGCACATCAGTTTTTCTTGCATCATGCACTTCTGACCATACTTTTTTTCCTACATTTTCTAAAACTGAATAAGGAAAAAGAATGCAGGAGGGGAAAAAATGAGAACCTGTTTACTTTAGTATCTCTGTTACACTTAAAAATAACTGCGAAAGCTTTACTTTATACTATGCAGATTATGTTATGCATTATAGAAGTACTACTGTTATGAACAAAATGTTTTACTTGCAGTTAACTCTTTCCTTCGTCTTCCCTCTCCTTAATGTTCTTCCATACATTAATGACATGAAGGTAGGGAATATGCTGAGGAGTCCCCTGCAAGTTTAACAAAGTCAGAAAGGTCCAATATTTCCAGATTTTCTTGTTCTGTCATATTTCACAAATATAATTAATATTTTGTAATCCCACATTTGTCAATGTTTGAGTTGCTGGTTTTCTTCCTGTTGATCTCCATCTCTCAAATCCAGTCTCTGTGTTATTTACAATGTACTGTTGGATGCTCATCGTGTTTCACTGTTGCAGTCATTACACTTGGGTTATCCTGCTGGCAGGCTACCCGCAGTCGGCCTGAATTCCAAAGTCCTGGTCCGGCGTCGGTTGCTGTCGCCTCTTCCCTAACGTCAGTGGGCCAGGGGTATATAAGATGCAGCCGACGCCATTTTCTTCAGTCTTTCTTGCCACACAGTGCCCGAAGCAAAAGCAGTTCGCAAGTGCCAGTCGGCTGACTCCTGAGATTTTTGAAATCGAATTTCAGAACCGAAGTCTTCAATAAAGCTAAGTACCCCGTTGGGGAAACTTTTTCTTGCTACAGACCGATGTCAGTAAACGTTAACAATATCTTTCTTGTGGGAAGCAAATACCTCATAAGGATTTTCACTCTTACTGCATTCCTTGCCTAGGCCCTGACCACTACGTCACTAGTTATCGGTTTTGTGCTAGATTCAACAAACGCCAGGGGTATATAAGATGCAGCCGACGCCATTTTCTTCAGTCTTTCTTGCCGCAAGGTGCCCAAAGCAAAAGCAGTTCGCAAGTACCGGTCGGCCGTCTCATGAGATTTTCGAAATAAAATTTCAGATACGAAGTCTTCATTAAAGCTAAATATCCCGTTGGGGAAACTTTTTTTCTTGCTCCAGTCCGATGTCAGGAAAAGTTAACAAAAGGATTTTCATTCTTACTGTATTCCTTGCCTAGGCCCTGACCACGATGTTGCTAGTTGTCGGTTTTGTGCTAGATTTAACCAACGCAATATTAAGCGTCGGTACAATTTTGCATTTCATTACTTTGGCCGAAGGTTTAATTATATAATGCCGTCAGAACAGCCGCCGACCGGAGTTCATAAAAACCGCAAGGAAAAGGAAAAGGACAGGCATCCGAGGTCCAAAACCGACGACGAAGCCTCCGCTAGGCCAGTCGCCGGTTCTCAGTGAGGCACTTTAGCAGCACCTGACACCCACTACCTCAGAGACACAGGCCGCTGCCAACTCCTACGTGGAGACAACTAGGCCTCTGGATACTCAAGGTATTGGACCTTCGGAAACTATTCCCTCAGATGGGTCCAGAGCCTCTGTGCAGGCATCGGCTTCTGAGGGTGTTTTCAGACCAACACAGTTATACATTAAGCCACCTTCAGCTTCCAAGGCAAAGACCAAAACAGCTTTAAAGACAAAAAAACAAGTACAGCATTCTCCTGGACAGACTTCCATGCCTAAGAAACAGATGCTCAAAATGGCCGAAGACCTAATTACTTTGATCAGGGGTTCCCATCCCCCTCCTGATAAGAGGCTTAGGCAAAACACTGAATGATTCTTCTGATC
The DNA here is from genome assembly GCF_019279795.1 of Protopterus annectens. Classification (NCBI taxonomy): domain Eukaryota; kingdom Metazoa; phylum Chordata; order Ceratodontiformes; family Protopteridae; genus Protopterus; species Protopterus annectens. Next base: position 908,732,156 of record NC_056730.1, read on the forward strand.
AGGTTTCAATTTCTTCTGATTCCTCTTCAGAACAGGAATACTCTCTTCCTCCCTATGAGGATTCTGGTGCTGAAGAAATCTATCCCTTCAGCCTCTCCCCCTGAGGACTATTCTTTTGGGGAAACCCTGCATACCATGAGGGAGCGTTTTCACTGGGAGAGCTAAGATTATTCAGAATCTAAGAAAAGGCTCAGAGATTTTCTTTTACTTCCTCAGCACAGACCTCGACATTGTAGATGATGCATTTTCAGAGTCCGGCTTGTCTCCTGACTCTTTACCCCCTGCACCCGTTAAGCCAGACAGGTACTACAGGGTTCCAGATTCACATAAATTTCTGTATAAAAACCCTGCTGCTGACCCAGAAACTATTTCTCAGGGTCCCAAAGGGGGTCAAGGCTTCCACTGCAAAAAAACCCTGTTCCCTCTGATAGGGATTCTAGAGCACTGGACAGATGGGGGAAAAAAGTTTACACTTCTGCTACCTTGGCTGTAAGGGCTTTAAATTGTCAGTTTCATTATGCTTAAATATCAGCAATACTTAATGTCACTGCTAAAACAGAAAATGTTGACAAATTCTGAATGTGCTGAAAACAAGGAAATGCAGGATTTATTGCATGCAGCTGAACCAGTAGGAAAGCATACTTTGCAATGTGGTTTTGATTCACTGGAGGCCTCTTGCAGGGCCGCTGTTACAGGCTCTGTCATTCAAAAGCATGCTTGTTTAAAGAAACAGAATCTGCCTGATCATGTTAAAGCAAAATTATTGGATGCTCCATTACAGCATGATACTTTGTTTGGTGTTAAGGCAGAAGAGGTGTTAAAGAAAATGGAGGATAAAGCGAAATCTATGCAGACAGTAAAGGATTTTTTACAGGTTCAGCCACCTAGATTTAGCAGGAACTGGCCTTCTAAGAATTGGTCCTTTCCTGTGTCAGACAGGCCACAAAGAGGCAGATACAGATTCCCTAGAGGCAGATGTCAGCCCAGAGGCTCATACAGGCCTAAACAATGGGGTGCTCCTACCTCCAAAAGCGGAGAAGACAAGTCACAGCCATATAGGAAACAGTCCCAATGACTTCTCACTGCCAGTGCCGAGCACGTCTCTCTTGGCAGCACTCTTAGGGGGAAGCTAGCACTTTTTTCACAACATTGGCACATGATCACCCAGGACAAATGGGTCTTGAATATAGTTTCTCAGGGCTACATGTTCCACATTCACACTCTTCCAAAGACAAAAGGTATTCCAGACCTGCCACACAATCAATGGGCAGAGACACAAAAACAAATCTCATCTCTCTTGGACATGAGGGCTATTCAGCCAGTACCACAGCAAGAGCAGGGACAAGGATTTTACTCAAGACTTTTCTTGGTACCCAGAAAGGACAAAGCCTGGAGACCAATACTGGACCTGTCCATTCTAAACACTTTTCTGGACATCCCAAAATTCAAAATGTTGACACTGCAGCAGCTTCTGCCCATTTTGGGCAAGAAGGCTTGGCTAGTAACTTTGGACCTCAAAGAGGCATACCTGCATGTCCCAATCAGACAAACGTGCAGAAGATACCTCAGATTCATAGCTGGCTCAATGCACTACCAATTCTCTGCACTGCCCTTTGGCTTATCTACTGCGCCCAGGGTCTTCACAAAAATGCCTGGAACCAGTAATTGCATTTTGCAGACAAAGAGGAATTCAAATATATCCTTGGACGACTGCCTTATTCAAGCAGAGAGGAAAGACATTCTACTGGCGTTTGTAAAAAGATTATTAATTTGCCTAGGGTACACAGTAAATGAAAGGAAATCAAAACTAGTACCTTCTCAAGAGATAATATTCCTGGGTGCAAGCTTAAATACAACTGCCCAGATGGCTTATCTCACGCCAGACAAACAACGGCAACTGACTTCTTATTTCGAAAAGATGGCAACAAAGACCCAGTTACCTGCAAGAAAAATTCTGCAGACTTTGGGTTTCATGGAATCCTGCATTCTGCTAATTGCATATGCAAGACTGCATATGAGGAAGCTACAATGGTACCTAAAAAGTGTTTGGACTCAACATTGCCACAGCTTGGAAACTTTAATTACCCTCATTCCCTGCCTGCAACAGGAGTTTCGATGGTGGGCACTGGCCTGTCACCACAACAAGGGACAGCCATTCACTTTACCCACAGCCAGGCCGACACTAACAACAGATGCATCGGATTATGCCTGGGGGGCCCACATGACAGGAACATTTATTCAGGGCACGTGGCCCGCAAGCCAAATGCATCTTCATATAAATCAGAAAGAAATGCTCGTTGTACAAAATGCCCTGACAGCCTTCAAGGACTTACTCCATCCTGGACAACTGTTGATAAAGACGGACAATACTACAGTCATGTGGTACATAAACAAGCAAGGGGGCACACATTCCTACCCCCTCTGCAGACAAGCCATGACTTTGTGGAACACAGCATTGACTTACCAAGTACACCTGCAAGCACAATTCCTGCCAGGAAAGATAAATACTCTGGCAGACGAACTAAGCAGAAACCTCAAATGGACCCTCATGAGTGGAAACTAGATCCACAAGTCTTCAGCATGATAACAAAGAAATGGGGATGCCCAGACATAGATCTATTTGCCTTCCCACACAACTGCCAACTACAGAGATTCTACAAAAGGACTTATCACAAACAAGCATGGAAAGTGGATGCTCTTTCATTCAACTGGGAAACCCTCACAGTATATGCCTTTCCTCCACTGCTTCTTCTCCCCAAGGTACTCCTAAAGGTCAGACGAGAAGCCAAAAATGATACTGATTGCCCCAGACTGGCCACACCAGCACTTGTACCCAATCCTAAAGAGCTTGTCTCAAATTCCTCATCTGCTGACCCAACAAAACAATCAGATCCTGCACAGCCAACTCAAAACATTAAATCTGGCTGCATGGCGGATAATATAAACACTCAGAACACACCTCTCTCTAAAGCAGTTATGGATGTTATTTTGGAGGCCAGGAGGCCCAGCACCAGAAAATCTTATGCAGAAAAATGGAAAAGATTCTGTGCTTGGAACCAGGCACAAGGAATTGACACGCTTGTTCCAGATATTCCTCAGATTTTACAATACCTAACTGAGATGCTGGACAAAGGCCTATCCTTCACATCAATTAAGATCCATGCCTCTGCCATTTCAGCTCATTAGAATATGGAACCGCCTATTTTTTCACATCCATTGCTAAGGCAGTACCTCATAGGGGCCAAAAACTTAAGACCTCCAAGGAGAGCACCGATCCCTACATGGGACCTCAATTTTGTTTTGGAAAAACTCACACTGCCTCCTTTTGAGCCAGCCAATACAGCCGAGATAAAATTCTTGTCATGGAAAACAGCTCTGCTCCTAGCAATAACTTCAGCAAGAAGAGTCTGAGTTACAGGCATTAATGGCTGTGGAACCTTTTATTATTTTCCATCTGGGCAGGGTTTCTCTAAGGACGAACCCAACATTTATGCCTAAGGTGGTGTCCAGTGTGGCTCTTAATCAAACCATTAATTTGCCTACTTTTTATCGAAACCCACAGAATAAAGGGGAGAGACTACTGCATTCTTTGGACATACACAGACAACTACGCTTCTACTTGGACAAAACTAAAGCTTTCAGAAAGTCTGAGCAACTTCTAGTGGCATATGCTGCAGGATCACAAGGAAAGGCTATCTCAAAGCAGACTATTTCAAAATGGATAGGCCACTGCATTATTTTCTGCTATTCACAACATGGCAAATCAGTGCCTAAGGGCATTAGACCACTCTCAACCAGAGCAGCAGTCACTTCTGCAGCCTTCCTCATAGAAGTACCAACCAAGGATATTTTAGAGGCTGCAACTTGGACTTCAGTGCACATGTTTACAAAGCACAACCACTTACCTCTTTACTCTAAATCCAGAGCAGGTTTGCCACTGCAGTTCTGCAGGGCTTCATAGCCACTCCTAATTCTATGTAGACCCAGCCACCCAACCTCAGCTTTGGGATTCAACCCAGGTGTAATGACTGCAACAGTGAAACACGATAAACATAGTACAGTTGTGTACCTACCATAAATGTAGATGTTAGAGTTTATTCACTGTTGCAGTCCAGGTTACCTACCCACCATCCCCCTTTCTTTGCTGGGACTTATCTGTACTTCTCTTTTCTATACAACCTATGTGGTGTATTTGCTTGTAGATGAAGGTAATTTTTATGTTAGTGCATGTTTTTTATAAGCAATATTTTTAGCCTACCCATTTGGGGGCACCTGACATCTGGGGCAAGAAAAACTGAAGAAAATGGCGTTGGCTGCATCTTGTATACCCCTGGCGCACTGACGTCAGGGAAGAGGCGACAGCAACCGACGCCGGACCAGGACTTTGGAATTCAGGCCGACTGCGGGTAGCCTGCCAGCAGGATAACCCAAGTGTAATGACTGCAACAGTGAATACACTCGAACATCTACATTTATGGTAGGTACACAACTGTACTTTCTTCTAGTCAACTTGTGTGCATTTTTCTCTCTCTCAAGCATTTTCCTTTAAAACACTGGAAAAGGTTTCACTGGCACAGTCTCTGTTGGCTTTATTACCAGAACAGAATCTCCTGTTTCATAGCTCATTTTTTGTTCAACAAATTTTGTATTTCCTCCTTAACATGTTCTGCATCAGAAAATGATTTTGACCTTCAAAGAAAGACTATTCTGAAAATAGTTGGCTACAGCAGCTCAAATTGCACACCTGCTTCATAACATTCACTGATTAGTGGAATAAACATACTCCTCTTCTTACTGCTGTACAGTGATGTAATGCGAGTAATCATATTACACTAACACACTACTGTCTCCCACTTTTAGCAGGTTGTCTTTCTGCCAGTTTCATCAGAATCAGCTTGTTGTGTGGTAGGATTGCATCTTTGGTATTAAAGGTCTAGGCTGCTTTCTCATGGCCAGTTCTGGAGCATTCACACAAGGTACATTTTGAAATTAATTCCTGGTGTGGAATACCAGTCCATTTGCTTATTTGTGCTTTCATAAAATTAATAGTCTTTTCCTTCCAGCTTCTTTGTTACAGCAGAAAATCTCAGATTTTCCCTGCATGCTCTATCCTCTAATTCTATAATTTTTGGAAGCATGTCTTCTTGAGCAGTCTCATGTTCAGCCAGTCATTTCTTCATTTCGATCTCTAATTTTTGCAGCTTTATCATCTCATCTGAATATCTGTTTAAAGCTTCTTCCATTTTTTCCAGCCTTTTGTTATTTGAGTTGATTTACTCCTTCAGTATTTTTAATCAGCTCTGAGTACATTTGACTTTATTTTTTTCTTTAGGTTACTTGAAGGCATGTTTTGCATCAAAGCTGGAGCTTTCACTGTTTTTTGCTGAACAGCTGCAGAATTCTTCCCAGTCAGTGTTTTCAACTTGCCTTTTGTGATTGATTTCCTTTTAGATTCTCTGAATTTCTATTCGCTGGCTTCTAGGCACTGCACTTACTCACCAGTCACAGCAATTTACCCAAAAAGACAAGCTCACTGGCTTTCTCTTTTGAGTTTCTGTTTTCATACTAGGAGAGCTAAATTAAAGCTGTTACTCAGTGTGCAGCCATCTTGGGAGTCCCTATCTAGCAGATATTTTTGATACTGAATTGAGTTATTCCACTGTTAAAGTACATTTGACTGCTGTCTCAAACTTCCTTCAAGGGTAAGACGGCAATTCTGTAGTTTGTTTTAATGGTTTTCAAAGCTTTTTTCATAGGACCCGTCTCTGAGACGTCCAATTAGAGATTTGGTGTCTCTGTGGGATTTGTATTTCATTCTGTTAAAAGCTGCCTCAAGCTTCCTTTGAGTCTCCCAAGTACTGCAGATTTAAACTGCGTTACCTGTAATTCACTTTTCTTAGCTAGTGCTTCAACTAGAAGGATTTATGAAAAATCATGCTCTGTATGCTGAAGCACTAAATATGGTCTTTCACAAGGATTGATTTACGCTTAGGCCCAATTCTTTGTTTCTGCCTAAAGTTGCAACTGAATCAAATGTAATCACTATGTACATGTGCCTGTTTTGTTTTCAGTCTTGCATTGTCTTGGAAAATACTTGATGCATTGCATGGCTGTTTGCTGCCCAGTAAGATATTATATTTTTATTTATTTATTTACATTTGTTGACCAGGAGTGTCCGACTGGACGTAGGTCCTTTTTCAGCAGAGGCCAGGGGAGAAAAGCTCCACAGTTAAAATATGCAGACAGTAGCTACATTGGATTTACACAGCAATTAACAATTGGTCAACATAGGAGTTAATTACAAACATAGTTACAGATGAAGAACATAGTACATCAGTAAACAACTAGTATCGATATCATCTGTGAAGTACATAACAGACATTAATTGTTACAATAAGAAGTTCCTGCTCTATAATAAGTAGTTCCACTTATGAGCATCCGAGCTTGCTATAATCAAGGTAGTTAGTGGGGTGGAAAGAAAGGTAGTGGGTGGATGGGGTGGGTGATATTAGAGGGGGAGTTGCAAGGGCATAGCCAGCATGTTTTTAGGTGCGCTTTTAGTAAGTTTTGAAGTGGGTGCATGATGGTATGTTTATTTTAGTATAGCTAGCCTCAGATTTGCAGAGCGAGAGCAGTGTAGTGCATTATGACATGAGGGGGAGGTTGGTAAGGTTTAGATTGCCGAGCTGTTCTGATGGCTTTCAGCCTTAGTGCTATGAGTTACTGGGGATTTACTTGCTCTTACAAATATAACATTATGGTGAGTATATATCTTTTTTTCTTGGAGCTTTTCTTCCTGAGACTGCAGTGAGAATGGGCACTGTCTAGTAGGTCATTCCCAATTGCCAGAATAAATTTCAAACTGGAAAATTGTTGCAGATCTGGTAGTTTTAATAGTTTTTTAATGGCTGTGGTAATTTAGATAAGTTATTGCTTATCTACCTTTTTGTGACCCTTCCTATTATGATTTTGAAGCACCCTAATGTAACAGAACACTTTCAACATACGTGTTTAGTTTTTACTGCAGAATGCATGAGTTTCGAATAGTCTTGCTAGTCACCATTTTCTGTTTTGACCAGAGTTGAAAGGAAACAGGGGGATACCGTAGTTGATTGTACACACACACACACACATACATATATATATATATATATATATATATATATATATATATATATATATGTGTGTGTGTACTTGGTTTTGCTTGCACTTTTATTTTTCCAGTTTCCTTTAGCTAAAATTTTCATAATGGAAAAGTGGTATTTTGGGATTTAGCTGTTCATGTATGATATCTTATATGTCATGCAGACTAAATGTTTGGGATATCCCTTATGATTCATATGAGTTTAGCATGCAAGTCCCTACAACAAATTAATGTAGTGCTTTGCAAGACTGTACAAACTCTTACTTTAAACATTCTTGGGGGGGGGGGGTGCCAGAAACACTGACAGAAGACAAGTGGAAGTTTTTAATTATACCTGTTTTAACCTTCTACCACTTTCTTTTAAAACTGGATAACCATCTTTTGATTGATTAGTAGCATGGCACTAAGCACTCGTTTGATCTGCCACTTACTAGTAATAAACCAGGAGATGCAATAAGAAGGCTGATATTCATGTGATACAAGAAGAAAGAACTTAAGAGAACTTCATGAAAATTAGTCTTAATTGCATCTATACTAAGTGGTGCTGGCTATTTACATGTTGTGCTAATTATGTTTTAAATGTTTTTCTCAGTGTATCCATGTCCACTAATGAGTATTCGACACAGAAAGTCTCTCTTCGGTGAAACTGGACATACTGTTATGAATTTACTTGCAGTAAGTATTTTCTTTTTGTCTGTTTGTCGGCATGTGTGAAGTAGTTGTAACAAAATTAGTGATTTCACAAACCAGCAGACAGCCAAATGTACTTTACTTAGTGGCTGTCTGAAACACAAACAGGGCTTGTATCATGCAGGACAAATTGTCAACATTTCTAGTAATGTATGTGTTAATTTTAGAGTTACACTTGACATCTGTGTCTTCTGAGTGAGATTCTAAAGCTTAGTTACAGTGGGAAGATATTTGGTCAGCAATGCATCACTGACTTTACAGTTTACGTAAAGGCTACCTTCACGGAGCTGAGTTATGCTGTAGTGCTAGACTGCATTTTAATAGCTTCTGCTTTGTAATAATGCAGAAGTATATCTTCGCAAGATCTATTCATTGGAATTCGCTATACAAATTTGCTATTCAGGTTTGATATTCATTGTGGTATATTGCATAGATTGTGTGCAGAAAAAATGGGAGGTTGAGCACAGAGAGAACATTTTAATTGCCATTGCTATATCAAGCTGGCTTATTTAGCTTTAGTGTCTGTTTTAAGAGCTGCATGTTTGCATAAATTAATTTGTGACCAGAACCAGGGCATTAGTCGTCATTTATTAAACCTTGAAATGTAACAATAATTGCAGATAACTAGATACTGCTGTTAATATTGTTTAACAACCTTACTGAATTTGGATAGTACAGCCTCATTCAACTATATTCCAGTGCTGTTCGTAACAGAAAAGTCATCAGAGGATTTTTCACCAGATCTACAGAGGTGAGGCATCCTTGGCAATTTAACAAAAATGAACAAATAAGGAGAAATACAGTAGTGGAGTAATGGCAGTCTCTCAATCAGTACTTACAGAATGACTGACAGTTGTTTTTGACTTGTATAAAAATAATTTTGTTGTTGTATCTTTCGGATTTTCCCGGTTAGGGGTCGCCACAGTGGAACTCCGGTCTGCTAATGATTGGCAGTTGATTTTTACGTGCAGAGTTGCCAGCCCTGATGCACAACCTTCAATGAAGGTACGCCCATTCACGCATGTCTCCACGCAGAAGACGCTCTAGCTGAGAACTGAACCAGACAGCGTCTTACTGTGAGGCGACAACGCTACTGCAGCACCACCACTGTGGATTATAAAAATAATTTTGTAATAATCACAATTTAGTTTACTAGTAATAGTGTTTATAGTGTTACAGCATAGGTGTTAAAACGGTCTCTATATCAAAATAGACCATCAAGTATCCAGATACCCTTGGCTGAAACTTGTAATCGCCCACTGACAGGTTAAGATTAGATTTAAATGTTTACTTAGTTAGAATCTAATAATAGTAGTAATTTAGACCTTTTTAAGATGCATTTCCTGTATTACTGTTTATAAGAGGGGGTGACCACCCCTCTTAAGAGCTAAGTGGGGCATTCTCTTTCCTACACAACTTACTTTCTAAATTTTCAGAAGTCTGCATGTAAATTTCAGAGTCTAAAAAAATAATGGATACAGCTATGTTAAAATAACTGAAGGCAAGTGAAGCATAATATTCCGTTAAAGTTTCTGTGACGTAATTTACCACCTGCAACTCCTCATTGATTATTAAAAATGTTTTGTAAATCTGAGAAACTGACCAACCACTTTGTTAAATAAAAAGTTCATTGTTAAATAAATTGCATTACTCTTTAAAGGCTAAAACTGCACAAACATTTGAAAGGATCATAGATTTTCAAAAATATGTAAGCAGCAGGAGTTGCATATCACTTGATAGAGAAGTAAAGTCAAGCAATATTTATATCATAGAGCAGAATTCACACACTGCCTATTATAGAGGAATTTCTAGGAGTAATAATTAGGGGCTGATTGGTTCGGCAGGTTGAATGAGAAGGAAGATGCATTTAAAGAAAGTAGGTGTAACAGAGGGAAGGTAAGCAGTGATTACTAGTAAAGTAAGAAACGTAGGAGTATTTACAGTGCATACATATATTATTAGTATAAAGAATTGTCAGTAAGTGTGGCCACCATATATAGAAATTTACATTGTATTCTCTGGCAGAGTAGGGGCCTAAGGCTCTGTTAATAAGCTGCTTTCTGTAGTGAAGGGTACAAGGTTTAATTCCTTCCAGCTCCCTTTTTCCTACTGTGGAACTTTGAGCAAGTCAGATAGTCAGGCAGTGCCACTAGGTTCACACTGAAAAGGGGCATGAGGCAGGTTGGTTGCCCTGGTTAAAAACAGATAGAAAATGTGCATCATTTGAGGTCAGATTAGAAGTAGTAAGTATTGGAAAAAAAGTCTCATTATCCTTTGTTATAAAAGTGTTGACATTGTTTAAAATGTGTATAAAACAGAGGAATGCGGAGTTAAAAGTGGTGCTGTATAATCACCAACAGAGAAGTCTCCTGGAACTGATGGTGTTCCTATGGAAGTTTGGAATTAGAAAGGAAAAAGGTGATAAAGATCTCCAGGGTTTTGTTTAACTGCATTTTAATGGGGGAAATTGTCAGGGTGTTGGAAAAAAAGCTGTGGTGACTCCCTCTTAACCAAAGAGGGTAAAGACCTTTCAAACCCAGCTTCATATAATCCCATTTCAAATTTAAACCATGATTCTAAAGTGTCTACACTAGCTAAGAGCATGACAAAGATGTTGACAAAATTAATAGATGTGTATGAATGCGATTTTGTGAAGGTGTGGCAAACATTTGACAACAGTTATAGAGCAGTGATGATCCAAAGGGAGTCAGAATGTAAGAAAATATCGTTGCTGGAACTTAATGCAGAGAAAATATTTGATAAAGTTATCTGGAATCTTATGAGTAGGGCAATGGAAGTATTTGCATTCGCTGATTAGAATAAGAAGGTTAACTAGAAAGATTTATGAAGGGTCAGAGGTATGGAATGAGGGGGGATCCTTTCTAACACACTATGCTTGAACAGAGGAACCCAGGCAGTGTCTCCTCTTTCAAATTTATCTGCCTTATGTTTAGAGCCATTGGCAAAGAAAATAAGAGACTTACAAATTCAAGGCTGTAACTGGTATAGTAATCAAAAAAGTTAACTTGGTTTGCAGATGATGATGATTTGTACTTGATAAATCTAGAAAATGACATTTCTGTGTTGTGGAATATTTGGGAAAATTTCAAGTCTTTTTAGGATATAAAATTAATGAAGATGAAGGCTATTATGGTAATCTATGTACCAACACGTACGTTGATTCAACAATACCCATATTTATGGGAACATAAGTTGAAATGTGTACATGTATGGTTTAAAAAGGATTTTACTATAACAGCTAAGGATATGTGGGAAGAGACTAAACAAAAGATAGTTAACACTGAAAACTGGAAGCTCTTGATTATGGCTATGGATGTAAAGATGTAAGCAGTGAAATGTTTTTAGTCCATTTAATTTAGTATACAAGTCAGTCCAAAAACTCACTCAATACCAGAAAATAAAAGTAGAAACAACAAAACCGGAGAAATCAGCCAAAGTGTGAAATTCTCTCTTTTAATAACAAGATTTCCACATCAAACAGTAAGCTCTTTCATCCACACTGGACTTCTTCAGACTGAATAATGTGAATAAAAACTTCCATGCTTTTAATAGCAACTTAAAACACATGATAGCATAATTAGTGATGGTAACCTTTTCCTTTTTAGGAAGTCTATAAAATGCACTCTATTATTCAACTAAGGTGGATAGCAGGCATTCAGCCTAACCTGCTACTCGTATTATTTCCACACGAGTTCTTCTTCTGCATTAAACTTGCATTCTACATTTGACACTTCACCTAAAACACAAAATTTAAAATCATTTTCACATGCACTATTTTTCTAATGTTCGCCTAATGTATTACTCGCACCTTTGATACTGACAGCATACTTATGTTCGTATATCCTTCTATTTAATTCCCTTGTGGTTTGTCACACATAGAACGCCTTCCTTGACAAACATACTGCTAAGTAAACTATAAGTCTTGATTTGCAAGTGTACCTTCCTTTCAACTGAATATGATTGTGAAGACTGGTAGAGATGGGTGAAGGCTGCCAGCCTAGCCAGATAGAATTGTGCAGATAATTCTATCATTTGTAAATACTGTGAAATGTTGAACTTAACAATGTGGCAACCTTGCCCTTTGCTGTAAAGAAAGCTAAGTTAAGCATTTCTTGTTGGTCCTTTGAAATTAAAATTACTTTGTCTGTTCCTTTGACGTTAGAATTTGGAGTCAAGTCTGGAGTAAACATCCTGACTATTGTTTTAACTTAAGAAATAATTACTAGAATTTACATGTGGAATGTCCTTTATTGATCTAAGTGTAAAAGAATGTAAATGCAGTTTCTTTCAGCCTGGGAACTCCAGGAAAGTGTAAAAGAAATGATGCAATGTTTTATCAAAACTGCAGTTTCAATTTAAACAGTGAGAACCAAATATTATTAAGCATTTTGCCTTGACTATCCAACTCACAGCACTGTGCCTTGCTCTGTAAGTAAGTTATTTTAGAAGTGTGTTTTCTTGTAGCAATAGCTAGGAAATAGAAAGTTTACACTAAGTGGTTTTCTGTGATGTCAGAACTGTACTGCTGGTTTATTTTAAGTATTTCTGTGTGATCTCTGAACTCTCTTGACTAGCACTGACTGTGTAGTAGAAAGTATTGTCTTGTGGTTATTTATTAAATATTTTAAAACCTTTTAACTGTGTCTGGTTTGTGTAGAGATAATTTAAGCTGTTTAGAGTACTTGTATGTCTCTGGTAAAATTGTACAAAGCCACTCCTATAGATTTAGCCCTGGGCTATACTACCAAGTGGATAATAATATTGCACAGTAATAATTGGACACCCTTTTAAGGGCCTTTGAGTAGCTGATAAGTATTAGCTGGGTGGTGGCAGTGATTTCTACGATATAGTCTGGGTAAAAGGGGCACAGCTGGAGAACCTGTGCCAGCCTTCTCCAGAAGTGTCTGTGTGGTTGTATAACCTCTTATCTCAAAGTGTGCGTCAGCTACTTGGGCAGGGACATGAAGCACTGGTTGGACAGAGAGGGAGCTGGAGATTTTAGCTTGCCCAGCTGGCTGAGATCTAGACCCTATAGCTGTGCCAGTGGGGAGTCTTATTGCGGACCTGGGGAGCAATCGGGGGACCAGCCCCGGACTGACTGTGATCTCTGTGTGCTCTTAAGGGAAATTGCACTTTACTATGTGTGTTTGTTATCCTTTCCTCATATATGAGACGCCCTCTCTGGTGTTAGTGGTAAGGATTGAGGCTCCTTGATTGCTGGGCCAGGGCACGGGCATTGCATATTAATTGGTGGCAGTGGTGGGATATCCACTTCACTTATTAATTAGTTGGCAAATACTAATTGGCTTGTAATGGTGTGGGTAGAGTGAATCTTGTATCTTGTATTCAGTGAGCTTTGAAGGTATTTTGTACTCTAAAACAGCCACGCAGTGAATACTCATAGTTCAGATCACAATTGTTTATTTCTTTTGTTAGCTTAGTCAGTCAAGCTGAACAGGCAGCATGTCAGCAGAGAAGTATGGAAAGCTGACAAGGAGTCAGCTGGCGGAGATTTGCCAGAATAGGGGACTGGTGCATGGAAACCTGACTAAGGCAGACCTGATTGCAGCCTTGGTTACAGATGCAGCAGAAAACAGCACCCAGGGGGACAGTCATTCTGGCAGTGGAGATATAATTCCCCCAGAGAATGGACAGCTCAATCTTTCTGCAGTGGACTTAAAAATCTAATTGGAGCTAAAGAGACTTGGGTTGGAGGCCAGGCGTGTGGAATTAGAAGCAAATTGAGACTGTGATGTTTGCAGGCTGAGGAGAATGAGAGACTGTTATGTCTGCAAGCTGAGGAACAAGAAAGACAGAGGCAGCATGAGAATGAGATGCTGACTCTTTACCAGAGTCATGGAGGTAATGGCAAATGGAGTAACTGGACCCCAAAAGCACAAAACGTCAGTAAAATTCTTCCGCAGTTTAAAGAGGGGAATAATTTTGATAGTTTCATTCATATGTTTGATAGGGTATGTAAACAATATGAAGTTGAACAAGGGCTCTGGGTACAGTTCCTGACCCCCTTACTCCATGGTAAAGCTGTAACTGCATTATCTAAAATGCCTGACGTTGCATATTTTAATTATACTGCTGTAAAGAAATGTCTTTTAGAACTGTTTAAGCTAACACCTGAAATGTGTAGGAAAAAGTTTCATGAGCATAGACACAAGGCAGATGAAAGTGTGTTGCTGAACTGAGCACTTGTTTCCATAGGTGGGTGAGTGGATGTCAGGTCACCACATTTGAAGGGCTGGCAGACCTTTTGGTGAGGGAACAAGCCCTTAGCACTTTGCCTGAGGACATGAGGATCTGGTTAGCTGATAGACAATGTGCTACTTCAGATGAGTTGGGGAAGAAGGGAGACATATACCTGGCAAGCAGGGTAGCCCTGCACAGGAAGGGGACCCCCAGTACTGCTCATGTGTTTAAAGGATCACATGGTGGGCAGCACAGACTGCCACAACAGAATTTGTCAGTAGCAGGGGAAGCGACTATTTCAGGTACACGTCCAGGAACTAGGGTTAAATGTTTTTAATGCAACCAGTGGGGTCATGTGGTATTCAGGTGTCCACAAAGGCAAGGTGGGGAACCAAAGGTGAGGGAGCCAGTGAGTGGTAAAGAAGAAAATTCCAGTAGTAGGTTGTCTTGAGACAACAAGGGTACTAAACTACCATCCTGCAGATGTCCTGAGAGGGAAGGGTTTGGATGAGGCAGTACCATGTGCTTATGCAGTTACACGCGGTCAGGCTAGGAGACAAGCATATGGGTCTGGTAGCCTGGGGAAGACCCAGACAGACTGCATACTTGCAGCCAGGACTGGTGAGGTGGTTACTTCAGTGAGGGAGCTACTCTGTAGCAGTGAAGCTGATGGTGAACCACAGCTGCTTGGGGGTACTGATGGTCCCTTGGACAGACTGACTGCAAAGGTAGAGGTGAGTAGTAGTAGCCATGCTAACAGTGAGGCGCCACTATCAGAGGATGCCAGACTTCCTGTGGAAGGGGAGCTGGGAAGGGTTACAAGGAGAGAGTTGAGAGAGGCTCAGCTCTCAGACACAACATTGCAAGGCCTGAAGCAGGTAGCTAGGGAAGCACTTGATTCTCAAAGGAAGGGGGAATCTGTGTACGGGGACAAAGGGTTACTGTACAGAGTGTGGACCCCTGAGGGAGGGCTAGAAGGTGAGAGAGTACAGCAGTTGATAGTGCCTAGAGCCTTCCGTATGGGCTTCTAGCCATAGCCCATGATATTCCGTTTGCAGGTCATATGGGCATAAAACATACAAAGAAGCGTATTATGCAGAACTTCTATTGGCCTGGAATTTCCAGAGATGTAACAGGGTACTGCAGGACCTATGAGCAGTGTCAAAAGGTAGGCAAGGCAAGAGACAAGGTGATAGCTCCTTTGATGCCTTTGCCTGTGATTGAGGAGCCATTTCAGAGGGTAGCTGTAAATATTGTGGGTCCTCTGAGTACCCCAAGTTCCACAGGGAAAAAGTATATCCTAGTGGTAGTGGATTATGCTACACGGTACCCTGAGGCGCAGTGGCTTTGTCCTCCATTGAGGCAGAGAAGGTGGCAAATGCTTTGTTAGAAATTTTCAGCAGGGTAGGTTTCCCAAAAGAAATACAGAGGTGCCGATTTCCTGTCAGACCTGCTGGCTTGTGTGTTGAAGTCCTGTGGGGGGTGAAGCACATGAAGACCATCCCTTACCATCTCCAGACTAATGGTCTTGTTGAGAGGTTAAACTCTACAGTCAAGTCCATGCTACGGGCATTTGCAGATTATTTTAAGAGGGAGTGGGACAAATATTTGCCCCATCTGTTTGCTTACAGAGAGGTTCCCCAGGAATCCACAGGTTTTTCACCCTTTGAGTTGCTGTATGGGCATAGGGTGAGGGGGACCTCTAGATTTAATTCGAGATGAGTGGGAAGGTGAGTGTGAGTCTCACAAGGAGTCTGTTGTGGCATATGTCCTAAACCTCAGGACAGGGCTCAGGGAACTCATGGGCTTAGCCCAGGAGAACCTGGCAGAAGCCCAACAACAGAAAAAGGTGTTGTATGACAGGAATGCTCGAGCTAGAGAGTATGCTGTAGGCAGCAGGTAATGGTTTTCATTCCTGTCAGACCCAACAAGCTGAAAGCAGCTTGGAAGGGATCCTACAAGATAGTAAGTGATGTTAGCTACATGGTGGAACTGCTAGGCAGATGGCAGGGGCATAAATTGTACCATGTTAACATGATGAAACCTTACCAAGATAGGAAGGCCTTTGTGCTGAGCATTTGCAGTGGATTGCAGGAGAAGTCTGAGGGAGATCTGGGGACTGATCTCCTCAGTGAGGCTCAGGCTGACACCTCAGTGAAAGGGGTAGCAATGTCCCAGCAGCAATCACCTACCCAGGTTCGAGAAATCCGAGCAAGTGTTGCAGGAATTTGGGGACATGTTCACTGGGAAACCAGGATCCACCCACTTTGCACAGCACCAGGTGAATACAGGACCCCAAAGGTCTATTAGGAAGGCCCCTTATAGGCTGCCTGAGAGGGTCAGACAGACCCTGAGGGAGGAGGTACAGGAGATGTTGCAACTAGGGGTGGTTCAAGAGTCCAACAGTCCCTGGGCCTCCCCAGTGGTGCTGGTGCCAAAGAAGGATGGTAGCACTGGGTTGTGTGTGGACTACAGGAAATTAAATAGTCTGTGTCGGATGCATACCCCATGCCTAGGACAGATGAGGCCCTAGAGCAGTTGGGTAGGGGTAAGCATCTTACAACCATTGATCTTACCAAGGGTTACTGTCAGGTGTCCTTGACTCCCAATGCCAGAGAGAAGTCGGCCTTTGTTGACTCCTTTTGGCTTGTAAGAGTTCACAAAGATGCCATTTGGGATGAAGTATGCCCCAGCAACTTTCCAGAGGCTCGTAGATAATATCCTGGCAGGAGGGTTTGCCCTTGCTTACCTGGATGATATTGCCATCTGCAGCCATTCCTGGGCAGAGCACCTTCAGCATGTCAGGGGGGTGCTGGGCAGACTACAGAGGGCAAGGTTGAATATTAAGCCGAGCAAATGTCGGGTGGGTATGGCAGAGGTCTTCTACCTAGGACATAGACTGGGGAGTTGTAAGATAAGGCCAGGGCCTGCCAAAGTGGAAGCCATTCAGGCATGGCCTGCACCTGTTATGAAAAAGCAGGTGAGGGCATTTTTAGGGACAGCAGGGTACTACAGAAAGTTTGTCCCCAGTAATAGTACCATAGCTGCTCACTTCACAGACCTAACAAGGAAGAACAGGCCAGATAAGGTAGTGTGGACCCCAGCATGTGAGCAGGCATTCCAGAAGCATAAAGAAGCTTTGGGAGGACCCCATGTGTTAGCCAGTCCAGATTACAGCAAATAATTTGTTGTGCAGGTGGATGCTTCAAACCATGGGGTGGGGGCTATACTTAGCCAGATTTCTTCAGAGGGGGAAGAGCTCCCAGTGATTTATCTCAGTTGTAGGCTTCAACCCAGGGAGGAATGCTATGCAGCTGTAGGAAAGGAATATCTAGCCATAGTGTGGGCACTGCAGAAACTTCAGCTTATCTGTATGGAAGAAAATTCACTGTTATGATGGATCACAACCCTCTAACATGGTTAAACAGAGCCAGTCAGCAAAATGTCAAGTTGCTAAGATGGAGCCTGGGGTTGCAAGCATATATGTCAGTACAGCACCGCAGTGGGATTAGCAATGCCAATGCAGATGGGCTCTCAAGACCGGGAATGGGGTGAGGTACACTGAGATACACCTAACCCTCTCAAGAGTGGGGGGGGGTGTGAAGACAGGTACAGATGGGTGAAAGCTGCCAGCCCAGCCAGATAGAATTGTACATTTGTAAATACTGTCAAATGTTGAACTTAAAACAATGTGGCAACATTGCCCTCTGCTGTAAAGAAAGTTAAGTCAAGCATTTCTTGTTGGTACTTTGAAATTAAAATTATTTTGTTCGTTCCTTTGAAGTTAAAATGTGGAGTCGATGAGTCTGGAGTAAGCATCCTGCCTATTGTTTTAACTTAAGGAATAATTACTAGAATTTACATGTAGAATGTCCTTTATTGCTCTAAGTGTAAAAGAATGTAAATGCAGTTTCTGTCAGCCTGGGAACTCCAGGAAAGTGTAAAAGAGATGATGTAATGTTTTATCAGAACTGCAGTTTCAATTTAAGCAGTGAGAACCAAAGATTATTAAGCATTTTGCCGTGACTATCCAACTGACAGCACTCTGCCTTGCTCTATAAGTAAGTTATTTTAGAAGTGTGTTTTCTTGTAGCAATAGCTAGGGAATAGAAAGTTTATACAAAGTGGTTTTCTGTGATGTCAGAGCTGTACTGCTGATTTATTTTAAGTATTGCTGTGTGATCTCTGAACTCTCTTGACTAGCACTGACTGTGTAGTAGAAAGTATTGTCTTGTGGTTTTAATTATTTTATTATTAAATATTTTAAAACCTTTTAACTGTGGCTGGTTTGTGTAGAGATAATTTAAGCTCTTTAGAGTACTTGTATGCCTCTGGTAAAAATGTACAAAGCCACTCCTATAGTTTTAGCCATGGGCTATACTACCCATTGGATAATAATATTGCACAGTAATAATTGGGCACCTTTTTAAGGGCCTTTGAGTAGCTGATAAGTATTAGCTGGGTGGTGGCAGTGATTTCTACCGTATAGTCTGGGTAAAAGGGGCACAGCTGGAGAACCTGTGCCAGCCTTCCCCAGAAGTGCCTGTGTGGTTGTATAACCTCTTATCTCAAAGTGTGTGTGTGTTAGCTACTTGGACAGGGATACGAAGCACTGGTTGGACAGAGAGGGTGCTGGAGATTTTAGCTTGCCCAGCTGGCTGAGATCTGGACCCTATAGCTGTGCCAGTGGGGAGTCTTATATGGGGAACAAGGGAGCGACCAGCCATGGACTGACTGTGATCTCTGTGTGCTCTTAAGGGAAATTGCTTTACTGTGTGTATTTGTTATCCTTTCCTCATATGTGAGACGCCCTCTCTGGTGTTGGTGAGTATTGAGGCTCCTTGATTGCTGGGCCCAAGGCATGGGCGTCACAGTGATAACCACCTATCATAATTTCTTTTGCATCAGTCATTAACAAATTACATAAATTATAACTCAAGCATTTGCACATTCCAGGGTTAGTATACTTTTTAAGAGGGGAATTCAGTTTAGCTTGAAAACGATTTTTGAAACTTTTCCCCTTCTTTTGTACAAAAAACGGTGCTTCTCCTACTATTTTTGTAACTTCAGAATTAAACTTGAAAAGCTTCCAGTTATTTATAATGATATTTTTGATGGATTAAGTATCTAAACTGTTCTCTATCTGCATAGACGCTGTAAAATCTACTTGTTCCTGATACTTCTGTCTTTGTCTCCCTTCTTTTCTTATCTGATATCTTTCGTTACAAGTCTCTTCTACTATGTTTTCAGGGTACCCTCTACTAATAAATTTCTTACATAAAACAACACTTTCTCAAAGTCCATATCACTAAGTGTTAACTCATCACAGCATGGTGTAGCTATGGGTGCTGCCATGGCACCCAGTTATGCCAGTATTTACATGCATGGATGGCAAATGACAGGATGCCTAGAGACGAGTTGTGGTATTGTATGAGGAAGTTGGGAGTGTCAAGAGAAGTAAGAGTGGTACAGGATATGTACGAGGGTAGTGTGACAGTGGTGAGGTCTGCGGTGGGAGTGACGGTTGCGTTTAAGGTAGAGGCGGGAGTACATAAAGAATCAGCACTGAGCCCTTTCTTAATTGCAATGGTGAGGACAGGTTGACAGACGAGATCAGACAGGAGTCCCAGTAGACTATGATGTTTGCAGATGACATTGTGATCTGTAATGAGAGTAGGGAACAGGTGGAGGAGACCCTGGAGAGATGGAGATATGCTCTAGAGAGAAGAGGAATGAAGATCAGCAGGACTAAGAATGTATGTGTGTGAATGAGAGGGAGGGTAGAGGAATGGTGAGGATGCAAGGAGTAGAGATAGCGAAGGTGGATGAGTTTAAATACTTGGGCTCAGTAGTTCAGAGTAATGGTGAGTGTGGAAGAGAGGTGAAAAAGAGAGTACAGGCAGGATGGAGAAGAGTGTCAAGGAGTGATTTGTGGCAGACAAA
Source organism: Protopterus annectens (assembly GCF_019279795.1). Taxonomy (NCBI): domain Eukaryota; kingdom Metazoa; phylum Chordata; order Ceratodontiformes; family Protopteridae; genus Protopterus; species Protopterus annectens. The sequence goes on from NC_056730.1 coordinate 908,752,155, forward strand.
TACCAGTAAGAGTGAAAGGGAAGGTCTACAAGAGGGTAGTGAGACCAGCTATGTTATATGGGTTGGAGACAGTGGCACTGACAAAAAGGCAGGAGTTAAGAGCTGGATGTGGCAGAGTTAAAGATGTTAAATTTGCACTGGGTGTGACGAGGGTGGACAGGATTAGGAATAAGTATATTAGAGGGTGAGCCCAGGTATGAAGGTTTGGAGACAAGGCCAGAGAGGCAAGATTACGTTGGTTTGGACATTTGCTGAGGAGGGATGCTATATATATATTGGGGAAAAGATGCTAAGGATGAAGCTACCAGGTAATAAGAAAAGAGGAAGGCCTAAGATAAGGTTTATTGATGTGGTGAGAGAGGACATGCAGGTGGTTGGTGTGACAGAGCAAGATGCAGAAGACAGGAAGAAATGGAAACAGATGATCTGCTGTGGCGACCCCTAACGGGAACAGCCGAAAAAAGATGATGACGGATGGCAAAGATGCCATGTCTTGAAATTGCTTTTATGAAAAACATTATTTTCTTCAAGCGTTTAATTGAATTTTTTTATTTGAAGAGGAGATGCAAAATCTTTGCACGATTTTCTGAGATATTTGAATAAAGTATGTTCTTTTTTAAAATTTACTTCTGTTTATGATAAAGTAGTAAGTTTTTTAGATCTTAGTATTCATAAGAAAGGTGACAAATTAACAACTATTTTTCGGAAAAAGTACAAAACAATGCGTATTTGCATTATGACAGCTTACATCCTAAAAAACTAAGATTAATATTATTAAATGTCAGTTAAAGAGAGTGGATGAGTTAACCGACAGTGATATGGACTTTGAGAGAGAAAGTGTTTTATGTAAGAAATTTATTAGCCGAGAGTACCCTGAAAACAGAGAGAGACTTAACAACAAAAGATATCAGATAAGAAAAGAAGGGAGACAAGGAGAGAAGTATCAGGAACAAGTAGATTTTACTGCGTCTATGCAGATAGAGAACAGTTTAGATACTCAGTCCATCAAAAATTTCATTACAAATAACTGGAAGCTTTTTAAGTTTAATTCTGAAGTTTCAAAAATAGTAGGAGAAGCACCGTTTTTGGTGCAAAAGAAGGGGAAAAGTTTCAAAAATCTTTTTCAAGCTAAATTAAATCACACTCTGAAAAAGTATGCTAACCCTGGAATGTACAAATGATTGAGTTGTAATTTATGTACTTTTTTAATGATTGATACAAAAGAAATTATGATTGGTGGTTATCACATTGAGTTGAAAGGAAGGTACACTTGCAAATGAAGATTTATAGTTTACTTAGCAGTATGTCATGGAAGGCATTCTATGTGGGATGTACCACAAGGGAATTAAATAGAAGGATATACGAGCATACGTATGCTGTCAGTATCAAAGATAAGAGAAATGCATTAGGCAAACATTATAAAAATAGTTCATGTGAAATTGATTTTAAATTTTGTGTTTTAGGTAAGTGTCAAATGTAGAATGCAAGTTTAATGCAGAAGAACTTGGGTGGAATGAATATGAGTGGCAGGTTAGGCTGAATACCTGCTATCCACCTGGGTTGAATGATAGAGCGGATTTTGTAGCCTTCCTAAAAAGGTTACATCACTAATTATGCAGTCATGTGTTTTAAGTTGCTGTTAACAAGCATAGAAGTTTTTAGTCACATTATTCAGTTTGAAGAAGTCCAGTGTGGATGAAAGTGCTTACAGTTTGATGTGGAAATCTTGTTGTTAAGAGAATTTCGCACTTTGGCTTATTTCTCTGGTTTTGTTGATTCGAATATACACGTCAGGCATATTTTCTGTCAACCAGAGGAGAAGTTGTGGGCAATAATTGATACAGATTTGATGGAATTTATTTCAGTGGAGAAGAGGGCAAGAGTTAGTGGGATAAGGTGATCCTCCCTATAGAACAAGGTGTTTTTGGATAATCTGATTTGAATTTATACCTTAGAGCATACCTCTTAATTGTCCAGATTTTCACAGAATTGTTGCCTGATATTTTTGCTTTGTTCCAGGTAAAATGTATAGATGTTCATCGTGTTTCACTGTTGCAGTCATTACACTTGGGTTATCCTGCTGGCAGGCTACCCGCAGTCGGCCTGAATTCCAAAGTCCTGGTCCGGCGTCGGCTGCTGTTGCCTCTTCCCTGACGTCAGTGCGCCAGGGGTATATAAGATGCAGCCACCGCCATTTTCTTCAGTCTTTCGTGCCGCGCGGTGCCCGAAGCAAAAGCAGTTACCAAGTGCCGGTCGGCCGACTCCTGAGATTTTCGAAATTGAATTTCAGATCCGAAGTCTTCAATAAAGCCAAGTACCCCGTTGGGGAAACTTTTTCTTGCTCCAGACCGATGTCAGTAAAAGTTAACAATTGTATTTCTTGTGGGAAGCAAATACCTCATACGGATTTTCACTCTTACTGTATTCCTTGCCTAGGCCCTGACCATGACGTTGCTAGTTGTCGGTTTTGTGCTAGATTCAACCAACGCACTATTAAGCGTCAGTTCGACTTTGCTTTATATTGTTTTGGCCGAAGGTTTAACTGTATAATGCCGTTGGAACAGCCAACGACCGGAGTTCATAAAAAGCGCAAGGACAAAGAAAAGAACAGGCATCCGAGGTCCAAAACCGATGATGAAGCCTCTTCTCGGCCAGTTGGCGGTTCTCAGTGAGGGGCTTTCACAGCCCCTGACACCCGCTACCTCAGAGCCACAGGCCGCCTCCGACTCCCACGTGGAGACAACTAGGCCTCTGGAAACTCAATGTATTGGGCCTACGGAAACTATTCCCTCAGATGGGTCTGGAGCCTCTGAGCAGGCATCGGCTTCTGAGATTGTTTTCAGACCTACACAGCTTACTATCAAGACCACTTCAGCAGCCAAGGCAAAGTCTAAAACACCTTTAAAGACAAAGAAACAAGTACAGCATTCTCCTGGACAGTCATCCATGCCAAAGAAACAGATGCTTAAAATGGCCGAGGACCTAATTACTTTGATCAGGGGTTCCCATCCCCCTCTTTATAAAAGGCCTAGGCAAGACATTGACTATGACTCCTCTGACCAGGTTTCTATTTCCTCTGATTCATCTTCAGAACAGGGATATTCTCTTCCTCCCTATGATGCTGAAGAATCTATCTCTTCAGCCCCTCCTCCTGAGGACTACACTTTTGGGGAAACCCTGCACACCATGAGGGAGCATTTACATTGGGAGAGCCAGGATTATTCAGAATCCAAGAAAAGGCTCAGAGATTTTCTTTTCTTGCCTCAGCACAGGCCTCTTGCTATCCCACCTGTGCTAGATATTGTTGATGTATTTTCTGAATCCAGTTTCTGTCCTGATTCTTTACCCCCTGCACCATTTAAGCCAGATAGGTACTACAGGGTTCCAGAATCACACACATTTCTTTATAAAAACCCTGCTGCTGATCCAGGAGCAATTTCTTAGGGTCCCAAAGGGGTCAAGGCTTCCACTGCAAAAAACCCTGTTCCCTCTGATAGGGATTCTAGAGCACTGGACAGATGGGGGAAAAAAGTTTACACCTCTGCTACTTTAGCTGTAAGGGCTTTAAACTGCCAGTTTCTCATGCTTAAATATCAACAATACCTAATGTCTTTGCTAAAACAGAAAAATGTTTAGAAGCTCTGAATGTCCTGAAAACAAGGAAATGCAGGATTTATTGCATGCAGCTGAACAAGTGGGAAAACATACTTTGCAATGTGGTTTTGATTCATTAGAGGCTTCTTGCAGAGCCGTAGTTACAGGTTCTGCCTTTCGAAGGCATGCTTGGTTAAAAGAACAGAGTTTACCTGATCATGTTAAAGCAAAATTATTGGATGCTCCATTACAGCATGATACTTTGTTTGGTGTTAAGGCAGAAGAGGTGTTAAAGAAAATGGAGGATAAAGCAAAATCAATGCAGACAGTAAAGGATTTCTTACAGGTTCAGCCACCCAGATTTAGCAGGAACTGGCCTTCAAAAAATTGGTCCTTTCCAGTGTCAGACAGGCCACAAAGAGGCAGGTACAGACGCCCAAGAGGCAGATCTCAGCCCCAAGGCTCATACAGACCTAAACAGTGGGGTGCTTCAACCCCCAAAGACGGAGAAGACAAATCACAACCTTATAGGAAACAGTCTCAATGACTTTCCACTACCAATGCCAAGCACCTACCTTTTGGCAGCACCCTTAGGGGGAAAACTAGCACTTTTCTTACAAAATTGGCACATGATCACCCAGGACAAATGGGTACTGAATATTGTTTCTCAGCGTTACAGGTTCCACTTTCACACCCTCCCAAGTCCAAAAGGTATGCCAGACCTGCCACACAATCAATGGGCAGAGGCACAAAAACAAGTTTCTGCTCTCATGGACATGAGAGCTATTCAAAAAGTACCACAGCAAGAGCAGGGACAAGGATTTTACTCAAGACTTTTCTTGGTACGCAGAAAGGACAAAGCCTGGAGACCAGTACTGGACCTGTCTACTCTAAATACTTTCCTGGACATTCCAAAATTCAAAATGTTGACACTGCAGCAACTTCTACCCATTGTGGGCAAGAAGGCTTGGCTAGTTACTTTGTACCGCAAAGAGGCATACCTGCATGTCCCAATCAGACAATCTTGCAGAAGATACCTCAGATTCATAGCTGGCTCAATGCATTACCAATTCTCTGCACTGCCCTTTGGCTTATCTACTACACCCAGGGTCTTCACAAAATGCTTGGCACCAGTAATTGCATTTTGCAGACAAAAAGGAATTCAAATATATCCCTACTTGGACGACTGCCTTATTCAAGCAGACAGCAAGGACATTCTACTAAAACATCTGGCGTTTGTAAAGAGATTGCTAATTTGCCTAGGGTACACAGTAAACGAAAAGAAATCAAAACTAGTGCCCTCTCAAGAGATAATATTCCTGGGTGCAAGCTTAAATACAACTGCCCAGATGGCTTATCTCACGCCAGACAAACGAAGGCAACTGACTCACTACTTCCAAATGATAGCAACAAAGACCCAGCTACCTGCAAGAAAAATTCTGCAGGCTTTGGGCTTCATGGCATCTTGCATCCTGCTAATTCCATATGCAAGACTGCATATGAGGAAGCTACAATGGTATCTAAGAAGTGTTTGGACTCAACATTGCCATAGCCTGGAAACAATACTCAAATTCCCTGCCTGCAACAAGAGTTTCGATGGTGGGCACTGGCCTGTCATCACAACAAGGGAAATCATTTCACTTTACCCACAGCCAGGCAGACACTAACAACAGATGCATCGGATTATGCCTGAGGGCACACATGGCGGGAAAATGTATTCAGGGCACGTGGCTTGTAGTCCAAATGCATCTTCATATCAATCAAAAAGAGATGCTAGCTGTACAGAATGCCCTGACAGCCTTCAACGATCTGCTACATCCAGGACAACTATTGTTAAAGATGGACAATACTAAAGTCATGTGGTACATAAACAAGCAAGGGGGCACACATTCCTACCCCCTCTGCAGGCAAGCCATGACTTTGTGGAACACCGCACTGACCTATCAAGTATATCTGCAGGCACAATTCCTGCCAGGAAAGAAAAATACTCTGGCAGACGAACTAAGCAGAAACCTCATGGACCCTCATGAGTGGAAACTAGATCCACAAGTCTTCAGTATGATAACAAAGAAATGGGGATGCCCAGACATAGATCTATTTGCCTCCCCTCACAACTGCCAACTACAGAGATTCTGCACAATGACTTATCACTCTCAAGCATGGAAGGTGGATGCTCTATCATTCAGCTGGAAAACCCTAACAGTTTATGCCTTTCCCCCACTGCCTCTCCTCCCCAAGGTACTCCTAAAAGTCAGACAAGAGAAGCCAAAAATAATTCTGATTGCCCCAGACTGGCCACGCCAGCACTGGTACCCAATCCTAAAAAGCTTGTCTCAAGACTTAGCCTGGACTTTACCTCAAATTCCTCATCTTCTGTCCCAACAAAACAATCAGATCCTGTACAGCCAACTCAGAACCTTAAATCTGGCTGCATGGCGAATAATATAACCACTCAAAACACACCTCTCTCTAAAGCAGTTATGGATGTCATTTTGGAAGCCAGGAGGCCCAGCACCAGGAAATCTTATGCAGAAAAATGGAAGAGATTCTGTGCTTGGAACCAGGCACCAAGGACTTGAACCGCTTGTTCCAAATATTCCTCAGATTTTACAATACCTAACTGAGATGCTGGTCAAAGGCCAATCCTTCTCATCAATTAAGATCCATGCGTCTGCCATTTCAGCTCATTAGAATACTGAACCTCCTATTTTCTCACATCCACTGCTAAGACAGTACCTCAGAGGGGCCAAAAACATAAGACCCCCAAGGAGAGCCACCAATACCTACATGGGACCTCAACTTTGTCTTGGAAAAGCTCACACTGCCTCCATTTGAGCCAGCCAATACAGCTGAGATAAAATTCTTGTCATGGAAAACTGCTCTGCTCCTAGAAATGACTTCAGCAAGCAGAGTCTCAGAGTTACAGGCATTAATGGCAGTGGAACCTTTTGTCATTTTTCATCCGGACAGGGTTTCTCTAAGGACAAACCCAACATTTATGCCAAAGGTAGTATCCAGTATGGCTCTTAACCAAACCATTCATTTGCCAACTTTTTATCCAAATCCCCAGAATAAAGGGGAGAGACTTCTGCACTCTTTGGACATACACAGGCAGCTACGCTTCTACTTGGACAAAACAAAAGCTTTCAGAAAGACTGAGCAACTTTTTGTGGCATATGCTGCAGGATCACAAGAAAGGCTATTTCAAAGCAGACTATTTCAAAATGGATAGGACACTGCATTCGTTTCTGCTATGCACAGCATGGCAAATCAGTGCCTAAGAATATTAGGCCACATTCTACCAGGGCAACAGCCACATCAGCAGCCTTTCTCAGAGGAGTACCAACCAAGGAAATTTTGGAGGCTGCAACTTGGAGTTCAGTGCACACTTTTACCAAGCACTATCACTTACCTCTTTACTCTAATTCCAGAGCAGGCTTTGCCACTGCAGTTCTGCAGGGCCTCGTAGCCGCTCCTAATCTTTAGACCCAGCCGCCCAACCTCACCTTTGGGATTCAACCCAAGTGTAATGACTGCAACAGTGAAACACAATGAACATAGTACAGTTGTGTACCTACCATAAATGTAGATGTTGGAGTGTATTCACTGTTGCAGTCCAGGTTACCCACCCACCATCCCCCTTTCTTTGCTGGGACTTATCTATACAACCTATGTGTTGTATTTGCTTGTAGATGAAGGTGTTGTTTATTTTAGTGTATGTTTTTTTTTTTTTTATAAGCAATATGTATTGCCTACCTTCCTGGGGGCCCATGACATCTGGGGCAAGAAAAACTGAAGATAATGGCGTCGGCTGCATCTTATATACCCCTGGCGCACTGATGTCAGGGAAGAGGCCACAACAACTCCATAGTCAGACACACTGACATCCCACTCACCAGATTGAGCAAGGAGAAGGTCACAGTAAGCTGCCTGTCGGGCGCTAGAATCCGCCACATAACGCAAGCACTCAGGTCACTTGACAGCAGGTACAAGTATGACTCAGTCATTGTCCATGCTGGTGTGAACGACCTGAGACGCACCTCCCTGGACTACATGAAAAGGGACATAGAGGAGCTCTCTGATTATGTAGCCCAGGCAGGTATGACCCTGACCTTGAGCAGTATCCTACCTTCACCAAGAATGATGCCACAGTACAGAGAAAAGATGATCAGCTTTAATAATTGGCTAAATCACTGGTGTAATTCAAAGGGGGTCCAATGTCTGTCTGCCTGGGATGACATGCTGGACAAGCCACGTTGCTTCGCAAGGGACGGCTTGCACCTGTCACCCCTGGGCTTCCGGATATTGGCAAAGGCTCTTGCCACCCCCATAGTGCCTTTTTTAGGCCAGGCTCAAATTCTAAACCTACCACCCTAGAACAAAATAAAGGAAAAAAACTAAGGGTAATGCTGCTCAATGCCAGAAGTCTCAACCTCAAGATGCACACACTCGAGGCCCTTCTCAGTATGGAGAACATCGATGTCTGTGCTGTGACTGAAACCTGGTTCAAGGCTCCTGAGAGCACCCCGGCACTATCAGGTTTTACCTCATATCATGCGTTCCGGCCACAAAATCCGGATAATGCCAAGAAAGGAGGAGGGGTGTCCATATTCATCAAAGATACCCTCACCTCCAGGTTGGTGGCAACGCACGATGCATCAGAGACCATCCAGGTGCAATTAACCATAGGCAAGACTGCTGTACAATTTGTAGCATGTTACAGGCCACCCTCTCAAACTCAGGATCCTCACACAGCATTCCTGAAAACTCTGGAGGGGATAAATGTAACCCCAAACACCATCATACTAGGTGATTTCAACTATCCAAACATAGATTGGGATCACTACTCAAGCCCCAACACTTTAGCCCAAAGGTTGCTAGAGTTTATAAACTCTAATGCCATGGAACAACTAGTCACCATGCCCACAAGAGGTGAAAACATACTGGATCTCATTATCACAAACATGGGGTCACAATGTTCAACACTGGAGGTATACCCTTCATTGCTGAGATCAGATCATAAACTAATCTCACTGGAAGTCCACATCCTGCCCCCACCCCAGATAAAAAAGACCACAGTGAAGAACTTCTCTAAAGCCGACTTCACACTTCTTAGGACTGGTGTGGTCTCTTTCAAGGCCCCAGAGCCAGCAGAAACCATCACTAAAGCCGCTGAATCACTTACAAATGCCTTCTACCAGCACCTCCAGGACTGCATGGATCAGGCAATCCCAAACAAAACAAAGACTCTTTGTACCAAAGGCAGGCGCCCAGTCTGGTGGACCCCAGCCATAAACAAGCTCTACAACAAAAGGAGAAAGCTACTACAAGATAGAGCAAAATCCTCAAAAGGGAAGACACCCTTGATCATCGTAAGTAAAAAACTAAGATCTCTCATAAAATCCTCCAAAGCAAATTTTGAAAGAAAAATTGCCACGGACTCAAAGACAACCACAAGGCCTTTTTTAGCTATGTTAGAAACCTGGGAGGAAACTCCCAGATATGTTCAGAACTGGTTCAAAATGATGTAAAGTTCACTGAACCTACAGACATTGCCAACATACTGGCTGACAGGTTCAGTGCAAATTTCTCCCCCCCCCCAAAAGGAGAAATATCTATACCAGAGGATTGTATCCTCCCAAACATCTCAAATGCTCAAGTAAGAACAGCTCTCTCCAAGGCGAAAAACACAGCATCCATGGGACCAGATGGTGTCCCCGGTTGTGTGCTCCACGAGCTCATTGAGGAATTAAATCCGCAGTTAGGGCAGCTGTTTAATCTTAGCCTCACCTCAGGATACGTACCCAAGGAATGTCGTACGGCTACTGTGGTCCCATTACAGAAAGGCGGTGCCTCCACCGACCCTGGAAACTACCGTCCCATCAGCTTGACAAGCCTGGTCTGCAAAGCTATGGAGAGGATCATTATGGAACTCATAAATAAAGACATAGGGGACCTGCAGACATTGGATCAAACCCAATTTGGCTTTGTCAAGGGCAGATTGTGCCTTTTAAACTTGGTTGACTTTTTCGAAACAGTCACCAAGGCCATTGATGAGGGCAAGGCAGTCCACACAGCCTACCTTGACCTGGCAAAGGCCTTCGACACAATACCACACTCAGGCATCATAGAAAAACTCACCAGTTTAAATGTGAACCCATACGTCACAAGATGGGTTGCAAACTGGCTAAGTGACGGAACCCACAGGGTTAGAGTTGCTGGCGCCATGTCAGATTCAAAGCCTGTCACAAGCGGTGTCCCACAGGGCTCGGTCCTGGGTCCTCTCTTGTTCAGCATCTACTTTTCGGAAGTACAGGCAAGCACAGGAGGATTATGGCTGACAAAGTTTGCAGATGACTGCAAAATGGGCGCCATAGTTGAAAACACATCAGACACAGATATCCTTCAGAAGGGTCTCATAGAAACAGATAACTGGTGCCAAAGCCATGGCCTAAAGTTAAACGCTAAAAAATGCATAGTCATACCCTTTGGGAAAAACAAGGTTACCCCTAGCTACCATATAGGTGGCAATCCACTAAGCACAGAAGAGGTTATCAGGGATCTGGGAACACAGGTTGATAGCAACCTCTCATTTGACACCAACGTGGCCAAAGTTGTTAGGAAGACCTTCTACATTGCCCACCTGATAATGAAGGGTTTCACGTCTAGGTCAAGAGAGGTCATCATTCCCCTGCACTCATCACTCATCAGACCGATGATTGAGTACAACGCCCCATTTGGAATGTATCTGACCCGACACCTACAGCAATTGGAAAGACCCCAAAAGTTCCTCACCAAAAGGATAAAGGGTCTCAAAAATATGTCCTATGCTGCCCGACTGAAGGAGCTCCAGCTCTACTCAGTCGCTTACCGCCTGCTCAGAGGTGACCTGTGCCTGACATACAAGGCCATGTCCATCCCGGAATTAATGAACATGCTTCACCTCAAAAAATCTAAATCCATCAGATCCACAAGAGCACGAGACTTAAACCTTGACACGGTCATAAATAGGACGTGCTGGAGGGACAGATTCATCACCCAGAGACTCCCTATGCTGTGGAACAAAATCCCGGTACATGTGAGGCAGAGCACCTCGCTGGCCTTGTTCAAGAGAAATCTTGACCAATGGATGGGAAATCGCAGGTATACCCCAGGGATTACACCAGTGTCACTGCTTGACAGAGGCACAGCAAAATAATGGGCATAATATCCTTCAATAGAAAGGGGTGGCGTAAGCCACAAAAACTCTGGGCTAGGCTTATAAATGCCCTAGGGCAGATAGCCTAGTATAAACCTATGAACAACCGACGCCGGACCAGGACTTTGGAATTCAGGCCGACTGCGGGTAGCCTGCCAGCAGGATATTCCAAGTGTAATGACTGCAACAGTGAATACACTCGAACATCTACATTTATGGTAGGTACACAACTGTACTTTTTCTAGCAAATCAGTGAGGATGGAAGTCACTAAATGATAAACATTTGAGGTCCAGACTTCATATCCTGTAGTAAATTCATGTTATTGTAAAACCTTTTGTTCTGTCAACTTTCTAAGTTTTCAAGAGCAGTATTTAAAACCTGTCCCTATTTTGGGCCTTTGTCCCCTATTATTTTTGGCTTTGTCTAGATTTACAGACCTAAGAGGTTGAGGGGCATACCTTAAAATTATGCAGTTATTATAACTCAAAGTGGAAAGGGATGGTGATAAAATGGTTGAAAGTTTAAAAAAAAAAGGGTAGACTAGGATTCTGGATGCAGATCATTAAGGAGAAAAATAACCATACAAAATATATTCTTAAAGCTACAAGTGTTGTAAACTAAGCCAGCATGGGAATAGAGAAAGCAGATGTTGCTAGTAGGGATAAATTAAATACTACTAAATAAATAAAATAAAAATAAAATAACAGCAACAAGCAGGAACCAAAGAACCAGACTTTGTTAATCCTCTAGCGCTTTGGCAAAGCCTTCAAGGAGTACAAACTAATAAAAATTCACCCTCCGTTAAATACACACAACAGTTAAACAGTTGTCTAATTATATTAGATTAATAGCCTCCAGTTACATTCTAGGTTAAGAACCAAAGGAGACACATACTTTAAAATGAAAATGCTCTCCTTTTATTATAATTTCTTTTTATATGAATATTCAGAATGAAAACCAACTGGAATTTTTTCTAAAACAGTTGCTTTAAACCTTAGGTTTAGAATCATGAAATTGCATAACATATTTAACCACATGACTATCTTATTTTTAATACTCTGAGAACTTTGGACAATGTTGTTACTAATTCTGACACTGGCAGTGTTGTTCCAATGGCTGATGTAAGTGGAAAGGGGGTAATACTGCCTCTAGCTCCTACAATTTTATGGATGCATTTGAGCATGAGAGAAGGAACAGAGTGGAGAATCCATTTGCAGCAGTTGGTGAATCTTCCTTTTCATCTTTACCAGGTGAGTCAGGAGCCCTGTTAGACAAATTAGAACATTTGTTACATAAAGAAACCGCAACTTATTTTAATATGCTAGGTCTACAGAAATATGTAGGCCTTGATGTTACACTGAGGGTGTTAAGCCTTTAAAACCCCCGTCTACTCCCTTTGATATGTCTGATGAAGTGGAGGTTAATTTTTCGAAAAAGTGGCTGGCTGCAGCACATCACTGTGCTACAGAATGCGTTTCCATTCTGTTAGAACATGATCGCATTAAACAGAATAAATTGAGGATGAAATTAAATCTGCACACAATAATTTGGCCCAGCTGCTTGCTTCTGGACATCTTGAGAGGCAGTTATCTGATATCAATGAGAGACTAGAAAAATATGAGCGAGAACTAATTGAACGTAAAAGTATGAAACTGAAAAGAGACTTAAAGGACTATGAGGGAGGTTGTGCTTTCTTATGCTACAAAAAGGAGTGTTTCAATTGAAACAATGGCTCTGTTCCCTTTAAGAAATCCTTTTCATCCTCAAGGGGCGTTTTCGTTTGCGTCAGACGCTTCTGGCATTTCCACTGAAGAGAAAAGAGAGGAAGAACAGTTTCCATGCTTACCAGCAGCCCCACACCCTTCAAAATTAAATAATGATTTTCAGAGAGAAAATAATAAACATGAAGAGGCATATAACAAACGTAAGAGAGTACGGTTTCAGTCAAAAGCCAACAACACTCGTGATGGGGCAAGGAATTACAAGAAAAGTAAATGGTACTAAATTGACTTTGAAGGTACATAACATTTCTGGTGTATCTTTGTCTGAGACTCAATTTAAAGTGCTTAATTGTGGTTTAAAATATATACCAACTGTGATGACTCGTCTTTATGAGCTGAAATGTGATATTTTTAAGCTGTTGAAAACTGCATTTAGCATATTTCTTTGCTAATAAGAATGATCGTGTTTTATCCAGAGAATTTTAAATAATAGTGATGAGGAAAGTTTTTATTCCTGTTTAACCCTGATGAGACTTTTGATCTTGATACTATTATTGATTCTAATGCATACAGTTTGTTTGACACTAGTAAAATAAACCACAGTAATGAGAGCAAGGACCACCAGGGAAAGTACGCTCCTGTGATACCAATAACAAAGCAAGTCAGCCACCAAATCCAAAACATACACAGGAGCGAAAAACGGCAGTTAAATATAATAAAAATGTAACTCAGTAAAGAATCCAAAGTTCAAACGGAACTAGTAATCAATTCCGAGATGAGAAGTAAATAAAAACTTTTATTCGACAAGCAAAAAAGTAAGCGCTTTCACCCTGAGGCTTCATCAGACTATAAAAACGTTGGTTAAAGAATTGTTTAAAAAGTAAAAGAACAAACACCATAGGCTAAAACAATCGTACACGTCAGTGATGTCTATTAAGCACATAAAGGCAAAGGTCTCCTTTCAAAATAAGCGCCACCAAAAACATGAATAAATCAAATCAGAGTAGTCGATATAAACTAATCAATTATCTATTTGGAATTATTATTAATATTAAAACAACAAAACTGCCTAAAAAGTTATAGATTACATTATAAAGGCATCCTTGATTTTGGTCTAAACGGTCTCCTCTTCCTGAGGATGGGTTTCAAGTGGATCTTATCATTCAGCCCAGGTGTTCTGTCCGCTCTGCAGCGGATAATCCAACGTAACTCACATTCCTCAGTATAATTATCTATGTCGCCCCCTCTAATACTACAGGCAATAACTTGTATGACATAGATTTTAAAACAATGTGTCATCCCTAACTGTCTACAGTGTTTGGCCAGAGCATTGTGGTCTGAACCAACACGTATATGATAGACATGTTCTCTAATGCATTCTCTCAGCTATTAGTCTTCCCAATGTAGAACCCTGTACAACATACACACCTAGCAAGGTATACCACATTAGTACTCTGACAATTGGTCTTAGTGTGAAAACGAAATTCATGTCCAGTAACAGGTTGTACAAAAACATTGTCAGTATCAATATACTGACATTGTCTGCAATGATTACATGGTATAGTATTATAAATGAATAAGGTAGATAAAGTATTACTCAGATTCCTAGGGTAATGACAAAGCATTTGTTTCAAATTTTTCTTGTTTTTATAAAGAAATTTAGGTCTTAGGCCCACAACATCACTAATATCATCAAGCAAAAGGGTTTCCCAATGTGTCTCAAGAATACCTTTTACATGTCCAACCCCTTCCGTAAAAAACAATGGTACTTTCAATCCACGTGCCCTCATCGGCTGTACGGTGTTAGCATTGTCAACCCAATCCGAAAAGTATGGACGTGCTCTTGAAGTCCTTAACTTATTCACAACCGACACTGCTTTATCAACCTCTGCTTTATTGTAACATCTCTGAGAGCCTATTCCTAAGATTTAACACTTCTTGTTCATATCCCTCATCCAAAGGATTAAGTCTGGATGCTCTCATTATTTGTCCTTTCACCACATTGTCAAAGACATACTTAGGATGCATGCTATGCCTATGGAGTAAGGTATTCCTATAGCATGCTTTCCTATGCACAGATGTATTTAGCAGTCCATTCTCATGTCTTGTTATGTTAACATCTAAAAAAGAAATCTCATACATAGAAGAACACAAAGTAAAGCTAAGGAAGTCACTAAAATTATTCATAACTGACACAAAATCCACAAGACTAGCCTCATCACCTCTTCAAATCAAAAAGAGGTCGTCCACAAACCGCGTATAGAATCCAACATATTGTTGAAAGGCTTCTAGTGGAAAAATAAGTTTTTCCTCCCAATCAGCCATTACTATGTTGGCATAGCTATTGGCACACTAAGTGCCCATAGCTACGTCATCCTTCTGAAGATAAATATTTCCATCAAACGCACAGACATTATTATATAGTACTGTTTCCAAAAACAGCGCTAAAAGTTCTATTGTGTTACAGTTCAAATTAGACTTAGTGGTTATATAACGTTGTACTCTAACAACTCCTAGATCATTGGGGATAACTGTAAACAAGCTCTTGACATCTTATGTTGCTAAAATATAAAAATCGTCATCCCCTAAAGTCCTGGTATAGCTATATAGATCTAAAAGAAACTGTTTGCTATCTTTCAAAATCAATGGGTTAGCCTCAACGACTGGCCTTAGATGGTGCTCTAAATAAATAGAGAAAGGTTCAGTGAGCCAACCCTGCCCAGCGACTATAGGGCGTAGGGGTGGCTTAAAAATTGATTTGTGAACCTTGGGCAGACCTTGTATTACGGGTATGAGTGGATTATTCACCCTTAAATACTTGAACAGACTCAAAGTGATGTTGTGGCTCTTGACCAAATCATCAAGCATCATACCATAAAAACCTTATTGGTTACATCCAATAAATCAATTTTTGAGTAGAAAGCCTCTTCTTCTAACATGGCCCTCATACTTTCAAAATAATCGGGACAATACATTAAAACAATAGGACCCCCCTTATCAGCCGGTCTAATTACTATCGAACAGTCCCTACTCAAATCCAAAAGTGCCTTTCTCTGCAGAAAAGTTAAGTTATATTTCTTACCCCTGTTCTTAACATTGCAGTTCTCCTCATAATACTTGCATAAATCATTCTCCACTAATCTGGAAAAAGTATCTAAAAGTGGATGTAAAACTGGTGTGCAAGTACTAATTGGTCGAAAACTAACTGGAAGTTCATTACCATTATTATTTCCTTCATTCTCACCAAGATCTAATTTCAATTGAACATTCCGTACATACAATTTAATATCTAAGATAGAATCAGTTATGTCACCCTTGTTAATAGGTATAAACGTTAGTCCTTTATTAAGGACTTCTTCCTCATATTTACTTAAAACTCTATGTGATAGATTCACAATTAAAGACTATCCACTACATCTTCTTCAGAGTGCGGCCGGTATATTCTCCCCCTGACCCCTTCCGTTTTTGGGGCCTTCTGCTCACTGATCTCTGTCTCCCAGCCTGGCGGAGGGGCTGTATCGGAAAAGGGGTCTGAGGGTTAACATCTCGTTCTTGTGAACATATAGACATAGGTTTATTACAACCAGTTTTCCTCCTCACTACAGGTTCATCATTAGGGACAGTAGGCCTCAACACATTATTAGCAGGCCTTTGATCTTGGTTAATAACAGAAATCACAGTAACAGATGCCTCAGGTATCATCATTATTATCATTAACAGCATTAATATTGATCTGATTACATTCAGCAGTTTCATTGTTGTCTTTTTTCAAACCAACTCTGTCTGTATTAGAAAATGTTCGTTCTACACTCCTTGTCACTGAGGCAGTGGTGTTCTGTCTCAGCCAAGTAAAGACGTGTCCAAGTTTAAAATCTTTAACGTCTCTAGAAATCTTATTTCTCTTCTGTTCTAAGAGACGTTTCTCAAATAACAACACATTATCCATGAGTCTATCCAGTCCCAATTCAGCCTTAGGGGTTGAATATTTCGTCATAATCAAATTATAAAGTTCATTCACTTTATTTCTCAGAGTCCTCTTCAGGACAATAAAATTCATTAAGTAACTTCATGTAATTAAAACTGAGTTCCAAATTGAGCTGCTGCCATTTGAATAACAACTCAGGATATAAATTACCTGTAGTAGGCATATTTAAAATACGCAGTCCCTGGGGTACTATACGCTTCTGGATACAAGCCTCGAAATGTTGACGTTGTAGCTGCAACCTTTTTAATTTCAAAAAATCAATCTCTAACCTATTCAGGTCCTCACCGAGCCCATGGAGATTCTCCACATTGTTGGTGTCATCATCGTGTTCTATATTCGGTTCATAGAACATGAGTAAATTATCTGAGCCAGAAACACAGTCCTGAAACTGGGACAACTTCCGGTTGACTGTAGTAGGTTCCTGCAACGTATACGGCAACTCAACATTATTGTTCATAGTTACTGCCATTCTCCCTTTGTGGTCAAAAGAAAGATGCGTAAACCACAGTAATGAAAGCAAGGACCACCAGGGAAAGTACGCTCCTGTAATACCAATAACACAGTAAGTCAGCCACCAAATCCAAAACATACACAGGAGCGAAAAATGGCAGTTAAATATAATAAAAACGTAACTCAGTAAAGAATCCAAAGTTCAAACGGAACTAGTAATCAATTCCGAGACGAGAAGGAAATAAAAACCTTTATTCGACAAGCAAAAAAGTAAGCGCTTTCACCCTGAGGCTTCATCAGACTATAAAAACATTGGTTAAAGAATTGTTTAAAAAGTAAAAGAACAAACACCATAGGCTAAAACAATCCTACACGTTAGTGATGTCTATTAAGCACATAAAGGCAAAGGTCTCCTTTCAAAATAAGCGCCACCATAAACATGAATAAATCAAATCAGAGTAGTCGATATAAACAAATCAATTATCTATTTGGAATTATTATTAATATTAAAACAACAAAACTGCCTAAAAAGTTATAGATTACATTATAAAGGCATCCTTGATTTTGGTCTAAACGGTCTCCTCTTCCTGAGGATGGGTTTGAAGTGGATCTTATCATTCAGCCCAGGTGTTTTGTCTGCTCTACAGTGGATAATCCAACGTAACTCACATTCCTCAGTATAATTATCTGTCGCCCCCTCAGAATTTAAAACAATGTGTCATCCCTAACTGTCTGCAGTGTTTGGCCAGAGCATTGTGGTCTGAACCAACACGTATGTGATAGACATGTTCTCTAATGCGTTCTCTCAGCTATCTATTAGTCTTCGCAATGTAGAACACTGTACAAGATACACACCTAGCAAGGGGTTGGACATGTAAAGGGTATTATTGAGAGACATTGGGAAACCCTTTTTCTTGATGATGATGATATTAGTGATGTTGTGGGCATAAGACCTAAATTTCTTTATAAAAACAAGAAAAATTTGAAACAAATACTTTGTCATTACCCTAGGAATCTGAGTAATACTTTATCTACCTAATCCATGTATAATACTATACCATGTAATCATTGCAGACAATGTCAGTATATTGATACTGACAATGTTTTTGTACAACCTGTTACTGGACGTGAATTTCGTTTTCACACTAAGACCAATTGTCAGAGTACTAATGTGGTATACCTTGCTAAGTGTGTATCTTGTACAGCGTTCTACATTGGGAAGACTAATAGACAGCTGAGAGAACGCATTAGAGAACATGTCTATCACATACGTGTTGGTTCAGACCACAATGCTCTGGCCAAACACTGTAGACAGGGATGACACATTGTTTTAAATTCTATGTCATACAAGTTATTGCCTGTAGTATTAGAGTGGGCGACATAGATAATTATACTGAGGAATGTGAGTTACGTTGGATTATCCGCTGTAGAGCGGACAGAACACCTGGGTTGAATGATAAGATCCACTTGAAACCCATCCTCAGGAAGAGGAGACCGTTTAGACCAAAATCAAGGATGCCTTTATAATGTAATCTATAACTTTTTAGGCAATTGTGTTGTTTTAATATTAATAATAATTCCAAATAGATAATTGATTAGTTTATATCGGCTACTCTTATTTGATTTATTCATGTTTTTGGTGGCACTTATTTTGAAAGGAGACCTTTGCCTTTATGTGCTTAATAGACATCACTAACATGTAGGATTGTTTTAGCCTATGGTGTTTGTTCTTTTACTTTTTAAACAATTCTTTAACCAATGTTTTTATAGTCTGATGAAGCCTCAGGGTGAAAACGCTTACTGTTTTGTTTGTCGAATAAAAGTTTTTATTTACTTCTCGTCTCGGAATTGATTACTAGTTCCGTTTGAACTTTGGAATTCTTTACTGAGTTATGTTTTTATTATATTTAACTGCCATTTTTCGCTCCTGTGTATGTTTTGGATTTGGTGGCTGACTTACTTTGTTATTGGTATCACAGGAGTGTACTTTCCCTGGTGGTCCTTGCTTTCATTACTGTGGTTTACGCATCTTTCTTTTGACCACGAAGGGAGAATGGCAGTAACTATGAACAGTAATGTTGAGTTGCCGTATACGTTGGAGGAACCTACTACAGTCAACTGGAAGTTGTCCCGGTTTCAGGACTGTGTTTCTGGCTCGGATAATTAACTCATTTTTTATGAACCGAATATAGAACACGATGATGACACCAACGATGTGGAGAATCTCCATGGCCTCGGTGAGGACCTGAATAGGTTAGAGATTGATTTTTTGAAATTAAAAAGGTTGCAGCTACAACGTCAACATTTCGAGACTTGTATCCAGAAGCGTATAGTACCCCGGGGACTGCGTATTTTAAAGATGCCTACTACAGGTAATTTATATCCTGAGTTGTTGTTCAAATGGCAGCAGCTCAATTTGGAACTCAGTTTTAATTACATGAAGTTACTTAATGATTTTTATCGACCTGAAGAGGACTCTTTGAGAAATAAATTGAATGAACTTTATAATTTGATTATGACAAAATATTCAACCCCTAAGGCTGAATTGGGACTGGATAGACTCATGGATAATGTGTTATTTGAGAAACGTCTCTTAGAACAGAAGAGAAATAAGATTTCTAGAGACGTTAAAGATTTTTAACTTGGACACGTCTTTACTTGGCCAAGACAGAACACCACTGCCTCGGTGACCAGGAGTGTAGAACGAGCATTTTCTAACACAGTCAGAGTTGGTTTGAAAAAAGATAACAATGAAACTGCTGAATGTAATCAGATCAATATTAATGATGATAATGTTGATACCTCTGTGATACCCGAGGCATCTGTTACTGTGATTTCTGTTATTAACCAAGAGCAAAGGCCTGCTAATAATGTGTTGAGGCCTACTGTCCCTATTGATGAACCTGTAGTGAGGAGGAAAACTGGTTGTAATAAACCTATGTCTATATGTTCACAAGAATGAGATGTTAACCCTCAGACCCCTTTTCCGATAGAACCCCTCCGCCAGGCTGGGAGACAGAGATCAGTGAGCAGAGGGAGGCAAAAATGGAAGGAGTCAGGGGGAGAATATACCGGCCCCACTCTGAAGAAGATGTAGGAGAGAGTGGAAGGTCTTTAATTGTGAATCTATCACATAGAGTTTTAAGTAAATATGAGGAAGAAGTCCTTAATAAAGGACTAACGTTTATACCTACTAACAAGAGTGACATAACTGATTCTATCTTAGATATTAAATTGTATGTTCGGAATGTTCAATTGAAATTAGATTTTGGTGAGAATGAAGGAAATAATAATGGTAATGAAGAACAGTTAGTTTGAATGATTAGTACTTGCACACCAATTTTACATCCACTTTTAGATACTTTTGATTGTTTGGAGAATGATTTATGCAAGTATTATGAGGAGAACTGCAATGTTAAGAACAGGGGTAAGAAATATAACTTAACTTTTCTGCAGAGAAAGGCACTTTTCGATTTGAGTAGGGACTGTTTGATAGTAATTAGACCGGCTGATAAGGGGGGTCCTATTGTTTTAATGGATCGTCCCGATTATTTTGAAAGTATGAGGGCCATGTTAGAAGAGGAGGCTTTCTACTCAAAAATTGATTTATTGGACGTAATCAATAAGGTTTTTAGGGTATATGGTATGTTTGATGATTTGGTCAAGAGCCACAACATCACTTTGAGTCTGTTCAAGTATTTAAGGGTGAATAATCCACTCATACCCGTAATACAAGGTCTGCCCAAGGTTCACAAATCAATTTTTAAGCCACCCCTACGCCCTATAGTCGCTGGGCAGGGTTGGCTCACTGAACCTTTCTCTTATTTATTTAGAGCACCATCTAAGGCCAGTCATTGAGGCTAACCCTTTGATTTTGAAAGATAGCAAATAGTTTCTTTTAGATCTATATAGCTACACCAGGACTTTAGGGGATGACGATTTTATATTTTAGCAACATTAGATGTCAAGAGCTTGTTTACAGTTATCCCCAATGATCTAGAAGTTGTTAGATTACAACATTATCTAACCACTAAGTCTAATTTGAACTGTAACACAATAGAACTTTTAGCGCTGTTTTTGGAAACAGTACTATATAATAATGTCTTTGTGTTTGATGGAAATATTTATCTTCAGAAGGATGGCGTAGCTATGGGCACTCTGTGTGCCAATAGCTATGCCAACATAGTAGTGGCTGATTGGGAGGAAGAACTTCTTTTTCCACTAGAAGCCTTTCAACAATGTTGGATTCTATAGGCAGTTTGTGGACGACCTCTTTTTGATTTGGAGAGGTGATGAGGCTAGTCTTGTGGATTTTGTGTCAGTTATGAATAATTTAACTGACTTCCTTAGCTTTACTTTGTGTTCTTCTATGTATGAGATTTCTTTTTTAGATGTTAACATAAGACTTGAGAATGGACTGCTAAATACATCTGTGCATAGGAAAGCATGCTATAGGAATACCTTACTCCATAGGCATAGCATGCATCCTAAGTATGTCTTTGACAATGCGGTGAAAGGACAAATAATGAGAGCATCCAGTCTTAATCCTTTGGATGAGGGATATGAACAAGAAGTGTTAAATCTTAGGAATAGGCTCTCTGAGAGATGTTACAATAAAGCAGAGGTTGATAAAGCAGTATCGGTTATGAATAAGTTAAGGACTTCAAGAAGCACGTCCATACTTTTCGGATTGGGTTGACCATGCTAACACCGTACAGCCGATGAGGGCATGTGGATTGAAAGTACCATTGTTTTTTACAGAAGGGGTTGGACATGTAAAAGGTATTCTTGAGAGACATTGGGAAACCCTTTTGCTTGATGATGATATTAGTGATGTTGTGGGCCTAAGACCTAAATTTCTTTATAAAAACAAGAAAAATTTGAAACAAATGCTTTGTCATTACCCTAGGAATCTGAGTAATACTTTACATGGTATAGTATTATCAATGGATAAGGTAGATAATCATTGCAGACAATGTCAGTATATTGATACTGACCATGTTTTTGTACAACCTGTTACTGGACATGAATTTCGTTTTCACACTAAGACCATTTGTCAGAGTACTAATGTGGTATACCTTGCTAGGTGTGTATCTTGTACAGCGTTCTACATTGGGAAGACTAATAGACAGCTGAGAGAACACATTAGAGAACATGTCTATCATATACGTTTTGGTTCAGACCACAATGCTCTGGCCAAACACTGTAGACAGTTAGGGATGACACATTGTTTTAAATTCTATGTCATACAAGTTATTGCCTCTAGTATTAGAGGGGGCGACATAGATAATTATACTGAGGAATGTGAGTTACGTTGGATTATCCGCTGTAGAGCGGACAGAACACCTGGGTTGAATGATAAGATCCACTTGAAACCCATCCTCAGGAAGGAGTCCGTTTAGACCAAAATCAAGGATGGCTTTATAATGTAATCTATAACTTTTTAGGTAGTTTTGTTGTTTTAATATTAATAATAATTCCAAATAGATAATTGATTAGTTTATATCGACTACTCTGATTTGATTTATTCATGTTTTTGGTGGCACTTATTTTGAAGGGAGACCTTTGCCTTTATGTGCTTAATAGACATCACTGACTTGTAGGATTGTTTTAGCCTATGGTGTTTGTTCTTTTACTTTTTAAACAATTCTTTAACCAATGTTTTTTATAGTCTGATGAAGCCTCAGGGTGAAAGCGCTTACTTTTTTGCTTGTCAAATAAAAGTTTTTATTTACTTCTCGTCTCGGACTTGATTACTAGTTCCGTTTGAACTTTGGATTCTTTACTGAGTTACGTTTTTATTATATTTAACTGCCATTTTTAGCTCCTGTGTAAGTTTTGGATTTGGTGGCTGACTTACTAGTAAAATAAAGTTTAAAAGTGATTTTATTCCTCCATATCAACATGAAGGGATTAAACATTTTTCACATGTGTTGAATTTTTCTATAGAAGATGCTTATAATAATTTATGCAGAATAAAAATAATGTTAAATACAATTTAAGTGCTCAAGAATGGAAGGAAATACAATTGCTAGCTAGAAACAAAGAAATAGTGATTATGCCCTCTGATAAAAGGAGGTAAAATAGGTGATTATCAATGTTGAACAGTATTTTCACATGTGTATGTTACATTTGAATGATCAACATACATATAAAAAAGTTGTGAAAATGAGTATCAAAAAGCTATTGTAGAATTTGAGCTACTTATTCAAACATGTGTGAGATTAAAATATTTCTCTTGTGCCGATATGGAAAGAAAATTTAATCCACATGGTAGTAAGTTACCTGTTTTTATTGCCTGCCTAAAATCACAAGAATAGCAATAACCCTCCTGGTGGACCTGTAGCTTCTGCACAAAAAAATACTTCTTGCCTGATGTAGGTCTATTTTTACATGAATATATGTTACCTTATGTGGTTAAGTTGCCTTGTTATATGAGAGATAGTACTGATATTTTGGAGAAATTGTCTGGTGATCAAATTTATAAGCAAATACAAGGCACGGCCATGGAGGCATCTTTTGCCCCCATGTATGCTAATTTGATGATGAGCCTATCTGAGTTAGAATATTTATATCATATTACCTTTAAAGAAAATGTGACATATTTTTGGTTTTGATCTTGTTTTTATTTGTAAAGGAGGTTTGACTGAAGTTAATATGTTTTTTTCAGAATTACAGAATAATAGATTTAAGCTTTTTTTTTTTGATAGTCTATATTTTTAGACGTAAATTTAATTTTGGAGGAGAACAATATGCTTCGAACATTAGTACATAGGAAATTTGAAGGTGGCAGTCAATATTTAGATTGGAGTAGCTGCCATCCAGCAGATAGCATTGCATCTCTCCGTTATGGTGAATGTCTAAGATTAAGAAGGTTATGTAATAATGACAAGGACTTCTATAGTGAAGTTAATAGTGTGTGCTATGTTTGAATCATGAGATTATAAGAGCTATTCGGTACAAATGACAGTGGATAAGGTTATTGCTGGCATATTTGACCAGGATTTTAAAGAGCTCAGCAAAAGATTCCAGTAATGTAGGTCAGAGAAGCAATAATGTAAGACAAATTTATTTTGTTTCAACATATGGAGCTTTTAGTACTATTTTAATTGATTTGGTGAAATGTTATTGGAAATATTTTTTTAAATTTGCAGATTTGGTTAGGATAATTTCTTCTCATTTAGGTGTTTCTTTTAAAAGAGGTAGGACCTTGAAGAACATCCTAGTACATAACTATTTTAAATTTCGTTTTTCCTCTTATTTCTCTTATAAGTGGTAATAATGTAAGTGTGAAGGGCACATTTTCTTGTGACCGCTGTAATATATGTAACAATGTGGTAAGAACATTTACTCATATTAGTGGTCATGCCTACTGCCCTTGTGAAATGTTGACTTGTGATACAAAGGGCATACTTTGTCTTACAGTGCCCTTGTGGTCTTGTGTACATAGGGGAAAGTAAAAGGAAGTTTAAAGTAAGAGTTCAGGAACATGTTAGGAATATTATTAAATAAAAAGAAGATAGTCCTCTGGTTAAACATGTTATGCAGTTTCATGATTCCAAACCTGAGAGTTTAAAAGCAACTGTTTTAGAAACAATTCCAGTTGGTTTTCATTCTGAACATTCATATAAAAATAAATTATTATACAAGGAGAGCATTTTAATTTTAAAGTATGATACTTTGTCTCCTTTGGGTCTTAACCTAGAATGTAATTGGATGCTATTAATCTAATATAATTAGACAGTTGTTTAATTGTTATGTGCATTTAACTAAGGGTGAATTTTTGCTAGTTTGTACTCCTTGAAGGCTTTGCTGAAGCGCTAGAGGATTAATAAAGTCTGGTTCTTTGGTTCCTGCTTGTTGCTGTTCTGTTGCTAGTAGGGATGACTGCAAGTGGAAGGCATATACAGTAAGCAAGAGGAGTCTGGAATTTACTGGAGAAAATTAGAAAATGAACCAAGGTTTGGGAGCAAATAGCTATTGAGGGAAAGTTAACAAAGATGAGGCAAGGCCAAGCAGAAGTTTGGACTGTAGGTTTGACACTGCCTTCCCTATCAGGGGTCGATGTCTGAGTATAGGCAGGAAGAGAGAGATGGGGTGGAGGGGGGGGGGCAGTACTGTGTGAAAGTCCAGGTTTGATAGAGTTTTTTGTTAAGTCTAGAACAGAAGGCACTGTTACAAAAGGGGTAATTACAGCATTTGACATATTGCATAACTGTAAGAATTAATCAGAGGCAGTTAGAAAATATTGGGAAGTGAGACTGGAAAGGCAATTTACATAGGAATAATGCAATCTGTATGGCTTCCTGGCAAGCTACAAAGTCCAGAAGGCTTAGGATTTTTGCTTGAAATTGTTTGTGTAGTTATTTTTATACCCAATGCAGACTTCAAGAAGTTTTTCCTTATGTAGTTAGCACATGCTGGCAGTGTGATGAAAATTTGTAACTGGGAACATTTTTTGGGAGTGTAATGAGTTAGCAGATTTTAAAAATTCCTTGCAGAGTAAGTCAGAAGTGTTGGGAACAAATGGCTGCAACTAAGGAAGTTATTCTTTTGAAATGGGGCATAGGATCAGAAATGCCTATACACAATGAGGTATTACTGTGTTTAATGGTATTGGCTGCTTAAAAAGCAATTATTAGAAAATAGAAATCAAAATATAAACCAACTGTAATTGAAGTTCCAGATATTTTAAAGGAAATAAAAGAACTAGAGGTTGGCATCTTTAGAAATGAGAATGCGCAAATTACATAGAAATAGAATTTGAGAGAACAACCATGTGGAATAATGTTCAGGAGAAGGAGTGAGATTCAAGTGAAGGCATGAAATGAGCAATTGTAGTAATGTTGGAGTGAATAACTAAAAAAAAAAATGTATAGGTTCATAGATAGATTAGGCTCATAGATTAGTACTAAGCTAACTGCCCTTGCAAGCCATATTAAGCCTAGCCAGTTGTCCCTTGTGAGACTCAAACTCTGCACCTTGTGTTTGTAAGGCAAACGCATTAACCATTAGGCCACCCTCCTATAGTATATAATGTACAAATATAAAAATGTTAATGTGGTATATTTTCTTTTCTCTTGATATATGACTGCCTATATCTTAAGTGATAATTTAAAGTTATTAAAAAAAAAAAAAAAAAAAAAACGAAAAAGGGTGACTTTGGTTGTTATGCCCGCTGTGTTTTTGAGGATTTTGCAAAAGTCACCTAGTCAAATGGAATTAAATATTCCTGGAGTAGGTTATTTTCATTGCAGGTAGTTTGAGAAAAATTCTTTAGCAGTGGCAAGTGTACAAGGAGGGTACATCAGTAGGTTGTCAGCAGTGCTACTCAAAATTAAGCAGTCACTGAATTGTAGACAGTTATTGAGTGAGAGTTTGTAATGTTCGTTCACATGTTTGTAAGGTAGAAAGATGGAAAGGATAGAGGCCCTCAACACAATTAGGATCCAGTTTGATTTATTAATGGTAAGGCAGTGGTGCCAATAGTTGGGGCCATTAAGTCTCTGGGATCACTTAGGCTACCTGTTGGCTCCTGGAGAGTAGATCATCATCAGCTTCTCAGAGCTTGGCTTTGAGTGATGCCTTGAAACAGAAGGCACCTTCTACATCTTGATCTAAAGTGGTATTAACATTAATTCTTATAGAAGGTAAGGATCCTGTGTTGTTGTCTTCCTACAGGCCTGTAAATGTTGAGTCACATTTATAAGGTATTCATGTCAGTGTTGGCTGGACAGGTGGTCAGAATATTACATGATTGATTTACGTGGATTATTGTGGGTTTGAAGGCATGGCAAACCTATATATTTTAAAAACTAACATTAATGCAGTAGTCCCAGTATTGCCTGAAAATATTGAGATTGTTTGGATGTGGAAAAAGCCTGAATTTTATAATGTTAGTTTAAATGTGGAAAAGGCCTTTGAATGCATAGAGTTGACCTTTTCTGATGTAGTTTTTGATATAAATGGGATTTCCAGATGAGTTCTGGTTGTTGTTAATTAAGATTTATAATTGCTGTACTATTCGGATTAAGATGTCAGCAGTGCTGTTAAGAAGCATTATGTTTGATGAGCAGTTCACTACGGGACAACCTTTTGTCATCCCTTCTGTTTGCTTTCTACTGTGAGCTAGACCGTCTTGGCTTGAATGTTATACATGGAAAGCAGAAAATAGAAGTGTCAGTATTTGCAGGTAATGTCTTGGTAACTGTGACTGAGCTCTATTGAGATTTTTAACTTTTGTGTGATATTTTGCAAGAGTTGGGCTGCTGTTATATTTCAAAGGTATGTACCAATTTGAATTATTATCCACCACAAGATCTGAAAAGAGATCATCCATATGTTGTAGGGTTCATGGCTAAGTATGGTGGCTAAGCCAGTAGCAACTAAAATGAGAGAGGTGTTATAGAAATATAAAATGTTAATTCTAGATACTGACCAGAGGGTGCAGGCCCTGCAAGTGTTCTTTCTGTGTCAGATGCTATATATGTAGACTTGTCATTACCAGTTTTACTCTAGTTTTTTCTCACTTTCCAGAGGACTGAAGCAATAAATAATAGATCTTGTGTACCAAGGGAAATGCCAATATGTGATTTGGGACACGTTGTCCTTTTCTAGAGAAGAAAGGAAA
This sequence comes from Protopterus annectens, assembly GCF_019279795.1. Classification (NCBI taxonomy): domain Eukaryota; kingdom Metazoa; phylum Chordata; order Ceratodontiformes; family Protopteridae; genus Protopterus; species Protopterus annectens. Next base: position 908,779,734 of record NC_056730.1, read on the forward strand.
CAGGCCATCTGTGTTTTCTACAGGAGTGGTTGGGTTTAGAAGTCCCAGATTTTATCAGTTACATTGATACTGTCCTTTCAAAATGGATTTTATATCGGACCCAAACTTGTAAGGCAAGATAGATTGATTCAGTAGTGAATGAACTATAGTTTGCTAATCAAGACCATCTGTTTGAGTAGTGGTATGAAGGGTGTAAAGGTGAAAAGATACTTCTTTTTGGAGCATCTACTGTACCTTCAGGGCTTAAAGGTCTGTTTAAGGGAAAACAGGTTTTTTTTTTTTTTTTTTTTTTTTTTACACTGGATGCAGTTGAGAACAAATTTATATATTGAACACATCTGATAGAAGCATGTGCTGTGTAACCATCGCATAAGACTTAAGTAAAGTTTGGCATGGATAATGCACCAAGTGGATTATTGGATACTACTTGCCACTGTAAAAATGTTAAACTGGCTTATAACTTACCCATCTGAAATACCTTCAGTAATAGACTGGGCTGTAGAGCCTGGGTATGAAAGACCATAGTGTTCAATGTTGATTAGTTAGGGCATATAGAATGCTAAGAAGAATCAAAGATCCACTAGTAGACTTTGTGGGAGGTGGTTGGGGTCAGTAAATTGTTATGGAGATTTCATACCAATGTTGGGTACGGATTTATTGGCATCAAAGTATGCCATGAAGTCTGTGTGGTTTAGAAATATTTTGTATGAGAATGTTCACATCCTTACGTTTATAGACTTGCAAGACTGCAGCAAAAGTTCTCCATAACAGATAGCATCTTTAGGAGGTGAGATCATAGTAAAGGGGGAGATTTAATACAAATGTTTAGGAGGTGTTGATGGCTAAAGAGATAAAAGGTTTTGCAGAGGTTCTTGGTAGATATCCTCCATATGGAACTGGCCTTGACCACAAAGCTTTACCTCTTAGGCCCAGCCCAGCTGGATTGGCTCACCAAGCACTGCTCAAATTCACTTAGTCTTGTCCTATTGCCGGCAAATAACATTATTACTAGACACTGGAAATGTAGGACAGTCCCCAAGCTAGGAGAATTGTTGTCTTTCTGAATCATTTATCAGTGAAGAAGAAAAAACATGCTAGAAAAATTGTAGACAGTAATTCCTGAACCAAATGCCCTCCACAGGATCAATCTCTAGATGATTAGTGTTTGAAGTTTTTAAGCATTTTAAGGTATGTTTGAGTGGATTATAGTCATATTATGTTGATGTATGGTAAGTTGTTGGTTGTATCTGAGCCCAGTCTCTCTCTCTTTTCAGTCCATGTATCATATTTGAAATCTTGCACGTACATTTTTGGTTGGATGTTTTTAGAACTGTGGTTTGTTTGATCTGGTAAAAATGTCTTAAGTATAGTATAAGATCCCACCAGGCTCTGAAGTAGTGAAATATTATCACCAAAGCCACTTCTGAAATTTCAGCTCGTGGAAGTGGATTTTTAAAATTGTTTGTGGTAGCTTTCCCAGTTGCCTGTAGACTGCTTCCACATTTGTTAGGACAGTCATCCAGACTTTTCTCCTTCGGTGTCTAACTTTCAGCAGCTGAACTAGTGCGTGCTGTCCTTAAGCAGGGACTGCAATGGTAGCCATGTTTTGTATGTGCACAGACAACACACGTCACCCTTCCTACAACAAAAGACATTGCTTTGGTATTCTTTGTCATGTGTCTGATCAAGTGATTCTGGGGTAATTTTCTAGCTTCCTCTTGGAAACCTCCCTTCCTCCAAGAAGGGCAAGTTGGTGTTAACCACTCATTGCCATCCTAGACAGCAGGTTCTTCCTCCTTGTGCAGGTCTGGTGGTCAATCCTGAGTCATCTAGTTAAACTTGGGGCTTTATTTTTCTGCACTTAGAATCTCCATTTTAATATTTTAATGATTATAAGTCACCATCATTGATTCACCTCTCACCATGATACTTACTAGCACCTAGAAAATCCAGTTTAGGTCAAACCTGATTTCGGGCAAGTGAAGCTTCTGAGTGAAGAGTTGCATGAAAGCATTTTTGAGTTGAAGGCAGTGCTTCTTGAGATTCATAGTAATATGTCAGACTTGCAAACAAGTAACCCCATTAAAAAAGAGAGAAAGAAATCAAGTAAGGACAGGGTAGTATTGGAAAACCTCACACTTATATAATTAGCAACCCAGTAAAAGTTATGCTGTAAAAAAGATGAAGCTTAAACACAGTACTCCACTACAGTTAAAAAAGGTACCTAAATTACTCTTTTCACACTTAGGAACATCTGTTCATCCCTGGAGCGGGGCTTTCCTAAAAAGTGTTTCACCCTGTATAACACTTGAACTAGGGGTGTAGCCAGGTTTTTTTCAATATGTACTCTGTCTGCTGCTGCTACCCCCCCCCCATTAACACTGTCCTACCCCCAATGCATTCAGACTACCCAGCCTCCCAATGTGTCCACAGTGCCCCACCCAAAATGAGTCTTCAGAGATGTCCATAGTTGCTGTTAACTGGCATTTAGTAGCAGTGATACACTGCAACTAGCCCCAGAACCACATCAAGCTAGCCAGTTTACAGAAGTCCATTCACTCACCTCACACTCCTAGACATGCTGACCTCACCCCCACATGTACACACTCTCTCAACTCACCTCATATATATATATATATATATATATATATATATATATATATATATATATGCAGCGAGCTGGGCTGAGCTGTTGACTGATCTGGTTTTGGTGCATTTTACAGTAGCAGCCTAAACCATTCGAAGCAAGCAGCCCACAGTGCAGGAGGAAGCCACAAGGTAGCCAGTCCCACAGATACCAGACACCAAGCAGTGGACAGTCAAACCTAACTGCTGAGAGCTGTTGACTGCTCTGGCTATGGTGAATTTACCAACAGCAGCATTAACCAATTGCAGTAAGCAGTCCACATCCAGTCCAAGAAGAAGCTAGCTGTACCGGGCTGTTGACTGCTTCGGTTTTGGTGTATTTTACAATAGCAGAGGAAACCATTCAAAGCACGCAGCTCACAATCCTGTCCAAGAGAAGGTCAGACAATACTATAAAAGAATTGTCAGCATTTGATCTCATTGTTTGAAGAGCATCAGTGACAACCTTTGCTTCTTCAAAAGCCTGAATCAAGTCATATCTGTTCTTCCATTTCACTGTTGCAGTGTTCATTACAATGTGGATCCCCTGCCAAGGGCGTCCCTACATCTGGCCAGTATACCAATCCATTTAGGTTGCTTTAAGGTATGCCATACATCACATGCATGCTCCTTATGTAGTTTAGGGCATAAAGGTGATGTCCAGACATACTGTCCTCAGAGCAACTTTGCTGCCAGTCCAAACACCATCTCTTGGATCATTGGTCTGAATGACCTTTCCTTTGCTGGTTCACCAAGTCATTTCAGATAAGTGCCCTATTTTTTTTTTTTTTTTTTTAATCTCATCTTTTTCTTTTGCATTGTTGCTTGTGGAGTTTCATGTCATCCAAGAAGGGTAAATACTAGTGTAGGAGACTGATTCCTCATAAAGACCGTCACGAGCAGTGCTTGTTTTGTCTCAGCGGTTCCCATGACCGTACATCCTGTTCAGTTTGTCAAGCCTTTGTTCCTAAGACTCTTCATTGTCAGCTTTCTTCTTTGGTCTTGTATTTGAGGAGCCACTTCTTAAGCTTTTAGCTAAAGACACAATGGAAGGAACTTCCTGCTCCAAGGGACAGCCATCTGTGAAGAAGGCTAAAACATCTAGGTCGGATTCTTCTGTTGTGCAGCCTCTGCCAGGCATCTCTTCCAAGGCAAGTGAAAGCCCAGAGGATTTGACTGGCTTTGCCAATGGATTTTTCTGCCTTGACCATTTTGAAGGCCAGTGTGGATCCAACCTTATGCACATCCTTGCAGGCCTTGCAGACATCCTCTTCGGATGTTCAGGGGGAATCATGTGTGATTATTTCCAAAGGGTCTAGTAGTAGTCCTCAGATTTTGGTCCAGTAGGAAGGCCTGACTACTACTATTGAATGCCTTCCAGGGTCTGAGGCTTCTGAGTTTAAAAGGTCGATGTCTCCTTGAAGAAAAAGCAACAGACTAAGCATATTTCTCCAGCTCCTAAGGACCTGCAGAGTGAATGGCAGAGTTTCACTCAGGGGTTGTTTAATGCTTTGATTGCTTTGAAACCTCCTCATGGAGTTTCTATTCCTTCTCCCACTGGGTCCTCCACTCCCCTTAAAAGATCCAGGGAACAGGATTCCTCTGAGGAGGAGGTGGATTCAGGTGAGGATTCCTTTACTTATTCATTCCCTCTCCTTTAGACTATGGTTCAGAAGAAGAGGAATCTACTAGTCCTGACGATTCCTTTCAAGGAAATATCTTTTGGGTACACAATCTCCAGAATGATGGAGGTTTTTTAAATGGGACTGTGCCCAGGTTTCTGAGGTGCAGCAGAGGTATTACGAGCTCTCTCCTAGACCTTCTGCTGTTCCTCCTGTTTTGGCTTCTTTGTTGGATGCCTTTCCTACTGCATCTAAGGCTCCTGAATCCCTGCCCCCAGGAAACCTGATAGGTTTTATAGGGTGCCTGAGGACTGTAATTTTCTATATAGGTGTACTTCTGCTGACCCTTCTGTGGTGTCTGTGGCATCTGACAAGCCATCTCAGATGCTGCCTTCTACTAAGTTGCTTCCTTCTGATAAAGACAGCAGAACTATGGAAAGGCTAGGTAAGAAGGTTTATGCCTGTACTACCTTAGCTTTTAAGGCTGTCAGTTATAAGACTTACATGTCCAGATACATTTTGGCTCTTCTTTCCCAGGCCTGTCAGGTAATTTCTGATCTCCCAGACTCTGTAGGGGAGACTTCTGCTCTTTCCCTGTTAGGGACTTCTTCCCAGGTGGCTTGCCATTCCATTAAATGTATGCATTAAGATGCAGCAGATGCTTCTTTTAGGGCTGCTGCCTTTGGTTCTGTGATGAGGAGATATTCCTGGCTTTAGCTTCAACCGTTGCCTGATGATTTTAAGGCTACGTTGATGGCTGCTCCTGTGGACAATAAACACTTGTTTAATGAAAGCTGCTGCTGATTTGTTTGTCTCTTCAGGATAAGGGCAAGCCTTGCAGGAACTTAAACATGTTTTTCTTTTTCCTGTGCCTAAATTTCAAAGAAATTATCTCATTAAGCCAGTCTTTGCTTTTAGACAGTCTCCCCCTCCCCCACCAGGGGTAAGAAGGGTGGAAAGCGGGCTTTGCCTGCTAAAGCTACCCAGACTTCTGTGCCAAAGAAGTCTCTCTTTCCTGTCAAACCAGGTGCTGTTTGACCATCTTGTTCTTCTCAGCCATATTCCAATTTCTCTTCATCTTTCCCTTTCTCTTCCTGTTTGGTTAAAGATTACTCAGGACTCCTGGATTCTGTCCATTATCTGTCTAGAGTATTTCATGGTCTGGAAATCTCTTCAGCCTTTTATTGGGCATTCCTTAGCCCCATCAGCAGCAGTTGCCCTTCTGTCCAGGGGTACTTTAGGATCTCTTGAATCAAGGAACTCTTCAGGAAGTTCCATTTTCCCAAAGGGGAAGGAGTTTTACTCCTGAATGTTTTTGGTACCCAGGAAGGAGGGCACTTGGAGGCCTATTATGGACCTCTCTCATCTAAACACCTTTCTGAAGGTCCCTTCTTTTTGAATGTTGTCCCTTCAGACTTTGTTTCCTGTTCTACTTCCTCAGGCTTATCTGTTGTCGCTGGACCTCAAGGATGCTTATTTTCATATTCCAATTCATCCCCTTTTCAGGAAGTTTTTGCGTTTGTCTGTTGGTACCTGGCATTTTCAGTTCTCTGCTTTGCCCTTTGGCCTTTCTGCTGCCCCAAGGGTATTCACAAAATGCCTCGCTCCTGTGATTGCTTTTTGCAGGCTGAGGGGGATCCAAGACCTCCTGTTTCAGGCATCCTGTCGAGAGACTTTGTTGCAAAATCTTCATTTTGCAATTCCCCTTCTGCCGAGCCTGGGGTTCACTATACATGTCAAAAAGTCCTTTCTGACTCCTCAGGATCATGTCTTTATGGGATGCAGGATCCAGACTGTTCCTATGCTGGCATCCCTGCCTCCTCCCAAGGCCCTAACTCTCAATTTCTTTTTTCAGTCCTTTCGTCTTGTGGCTTCAGTAACAGCCAGGGAATTTCTGAGAGCTCTGGGGTTCATGGCTTCCACCATTCCTTTCCTCCCTTTTGCCAGACTCCACATGAGAAAACTTCAGTCCTTTTCTGAAGTCAGTTTGGCTTCAGCATTGTTATTGAATTTTTAGTTCTTCTTCCTCGTCTCAAACAGGAACTTCAGGGGTAGATTCAGCAGCTCTTCACAGATGCTTCAGGTATGGGATGGGGAGCAGCATTCGGCTCCATAAAGGGTGCAGGGAGTCTGGTCGCCTCATCAACAGAAAGACCACATCAAAATCAAGATGAGAGCTCTTCTGCTGGCTCTTCAGGCCTTTATTCTTTCTTCTCCCCAGGACGTCTCAATGTATTTACAGACAATACACGTCAGTAATGTGGTATGTCAACAAATGGATGGGGGGGCAAGGTCTTATCTTCTTTGCTGGTTGGCACTCCTAGTGTAGGAACTAGCTGTCCAGTATCAAGTGACACTTCAGGCAGTTTACGTTCTCTCAGGTCAAAACATTGTGGCAGACTGTCTGAGCAGGTCATAGGTCCTTAACTCAATTACACAAATGGATGCTTTACAGGGATGTGTTTCTGGACAGTTGTCCACCAGTGGGATATTCTTCAAATGAATCTTTTTGCCTCCCCTCTGAACAGATACATTCCTTTATTTTGTGCCAGACCTCCAGGTCCTCTGGTTTGGAAGGTGGACTTCCCACTCTTTTTCTTGGAAGGGGATGTTTCTTTATGCCTTTCCTCCCCTTCCCGTCATTCCGAAAGTCCTGTTCAGAAAACAACAGGATGCTCCCAAAGTCTTGTTGGTGACTCCCTTTTGACTGAGACAGCAGTGGTTCCCTCTTTGCAGTTAGCCAAGGGCAATCATTGCAAATTACCTCGCAGGGTGGACCTACTCACACAACACCAGGGATATCTCATCTATCCCCACCTATCCACACTTCAACTGGCACTGTGGATGATAGGATTTTGATTCCAGATAGACATCTTTTTTTTCTGAGGACGTGCTTATGGTCCTGTAGGAGGCCAGGAAACCCACAACTAGGAAATCCTATTTATCCAAATGGAAGATGTTTTCTGCTTGGTGTCTTTCTCATAACCTGGATCCACTTTCTGTGGATGTTCCTTTAGATCTCTTGTCTGTTTAATCTGCTCAATGCTGGGTTGAATTATTTGTCTGTTAAGACCCATTTTGAACCATTTCTTCTTATCTTCCTTTATCACCTTCTTTAGCTTCTAGATTTGAAGCTAAACAATTCCTTAAAGGTGTCCTTCATATTAGGCCTCCCAGGAAGCCTGTTCCTCCACCCTGGGATCTTAATTTTAATTGTTTTGGGAAAAAAATGACCCGGGCTGCTTTTGGTCCTGCAGCTTCAGCTTCCTTGCATTATTGCTCTTGCATGACCGTACTTTTGTTAGCCCTTACTTCTGCCAGACGGGTGTCGGAGCTTCAAGCCCTTATGGCTTGTCCTTTTTTGGTTCTTTGTAAGGAGGGGATATCCCTTCATATTAATCCTTTTTTTATGCCCAAGGTGGTGAATGAGTTGTCCCTTATTCCATTTATTCATTTGCCCACTTTATTCCCTTCTCCGCAGTCTGACAGAGGGAAGATGCTCCACATGTTGGATGTGCGTAGACGCATCAGATTTTATTTGGATAAGACTAAGATTATTAGGAAATCTGATCAGATGTCCTTCAAGAATGCAACTGCAGTCATAACATATGGGTTGTCCTGCCTCAGGCAGCCCTCGGTCGGCCGAATTCCAAAGTCTGGGTCCGGCGTCGGCTGGTGTCGCCTCCTCTCCGACGTCACAACGGCTGGAGTATAAGGCATCGGCCGACGCCATCTTCTTCAGTCTTTCTTGCCGCGCGGTGCCCGAAGCAGAAGCAGTTCGTAAGTGCCGGTCGGTCAGCCAGCTCCTGTGTTTTCAGTACCGAAGTCATCTAAAAGCTAAGTACCCCGTTGGGGAACATTTTTTCTTGCCTCAGCCGATGTCAGAACAAATTGAGAAAGTTAATAATTGTTTGTCTTGTGGTAAACAAATACCTCATAAGGACTTCCATTTTTACTGTCTTCCTTGCCTGGGCCCAGACCACGACGTCTCTGCCTGTGCTTGCTTTAATAAGCGCACTCTCAGGCGCCGGGCAGCATTTGCTGAAGACTTTATTGGTGAATCCATCGCATATACCATGCCGTCGGATCAACCGACAGCTCAGTCTTCCAAAAAACGGAAGGACCGGGACCGGCATCCTCGGCCCGCGTCCTCTACCGATACTACTACTAGACCCTCCGCTAGTGCTTCGGTCCCTGCGGAAGCGGTAATTCAGCCGCTCCAGGCCGACGACACAGCGTTAACTAGTCCTTCGGTCCCAGAGACGACCTCTGGTGCCGGTTGTTGATTTTCCTCTGGATACCGAAGTTCTTGATTTACCCGACACCATTCCGGTGGACAAGGTCACTCCTGCACGTGGGGCTGCTAGGCCTCCTGTATCTATGTCCATCAAGGCCTTTGCACATGCTAAGGCCGCCAGCCAGGCCAAGGCCCATCCTAAACCTGCTGTCCAGGCCCCCTCTTCTGATAAACAGATTATGTCTCTTGCTGCAGACCTTATTTCCCTTATCAGGGGGTCTCAGCCTCCTGCAGTGAAAAGGCCTAGAACTGAGCAGACTGAAAACCTCTCTTCAGATGAGGCCTCTGGGGATTCTGAGCATTCAGATATTCAAGAAGAATCCTTCCAGGCCTATGAGGACTCTGATGCTGAGGAATCAATACCCTCTGCATCTCCTCCAGAGGATTTCTCTTTTGGTGAAGTCCTGCACTCAATGAGGGAACATTTCCAATGGCAGGGTCAGAAATTCTCTGATTCCAGGAAAAGGCTCCGTATCTTCCTAAAGCTTCCCCAGCACAGGCCTTTAGCTATTCCTCCTGTAGTGGATGTTTTGGATGATGTTTTCTCCGATTCCAGTGCTAACCCTGACTCTCTCCCCCCTGCTCCTGTCAAGCCAGACAGATATTACAGAGTCCCTGACACTCACAAACATGTCTTTAAGGCCCACACCGTGGATTTAGAAACTATTTCACAGGGTCCCAAGGGAGTGGCTACCTCCACTGCCAAGAGTCCTTTGCCAGCGGATAGGGAAGCCATGTCTATGGAGAGATGGGGTAAAAAAGTTTATACCTCTACCACCCTAGCCATGAGGTCTCTTAACTGCTTATTTCATATGTTTCAGTACCAGGATTTCTTACTGGATGATTTACAGAAAAAGTTAGCCTCTCCTGAGCCTATTGACAGAAAGGCATTGCAGGATCACATGCATAACACTCAGCAGGTTAACAATCATTTTCTTCAGTGTGGTTATGATGCATTGGAAGCTTCATGTAGGGCAGCTATTACTGGGGCTATGATACGTAAACATGCTTGGTTAAAAGAGCAGCCACTGCCAGACCATGTCAAAGTAAAGTTACTTGATGCACCTCTGGAAAAACAGAAGCTTTTTGGCGCTAATGCACAAGATGTGTTAAAGTCCATTGAGGAAAAAGCTAAGTCAGTACAGACAGTCAAGGATTTCCTCCAGGTTCAGCCACCCAGATTCACTAGAAACTGGCCTTCAAAGAATTGGTCCTTCCCAGACTCGGACAAGTTTCAAAGGGGAAAGAACAGGCGTGGCCGAGGACAATACAGGGGACACCAATGGCAACCTACAAATCAAAGAAGTGCTGCAGCCAGTCCAGCTGCACCACAAGGACAATCACAATGACTTGACTTTCATACCGCCTACAAGGGCTCAGAGAGAAGCACCCTTGGGCGGAAAATTATCCTTATTCTCAAAGAACTGGCATATCTTAACCAAGGACAGTTGGATTCTGGATTTAATAGACAAGGGTTACAGATTCCACTTCCATACTTTACCTACAAGACAAGGCATGCCAAACCTGCCACACCATCAAAGGGCAGAGGCACTCATTCAAGTTTCAAAGCTATTAAGTATAAAAGCAATAGAAAAGGTACCTCCCCAGGAACAAGGCCAGGGATTCTATTCAAGACTGTTCCTTGTTCCAAGAAAGGAAAACAAATGGAGGCCTATACTGGACTTGTCTACTCTAAATACTTTTCTCATTGTGCCAAAGTTCAAAATGCTGACATTACAGCAACTCCTTCCCATGCTGGGCAAGGGATCTTGGCTGGTCACTCTGGACCTCAAGGAGGCATACCTGTATGCCCCAGTCAGACAAAGCTGCAGAAGATACCTCAGATTTCTTGCAGGGACAGAGCACTATCAATTCTCAGCATTGCCGTTTGGCTTATCTACTGCGCCCAGAGTGTTTACGAAATGCCTGGCATCAGTAGTGGCACACTGCAGACTCCAGGGAATTCAAATATATCCCTACCTGGACGACTGCCTCATACAAGCAGACAACAGACCAACCTTAATAAAAAACCTGGACTATGTCATGCAATTTCTACAGGCCTTGGGATACACAGTCAGTGTTCAGAAATCAAGGCTACTGCCATCCCAACAGATTATTTTCCTAGGAGCCAAACTGGACACACAAACACAAATGGCCTACCTCACAGAGGAAAAACAGCAGCAGTTACCAGAGTACTTCAAAGGCCTACCACAGCTCTCCCAGCTGACTGCAAGGAAACTCCTGCAGGCCCTGGGGTTCATGGCATCATGCATTCTTCTGATACCTTTGGCAAGACTTCATATGAGAAAGCTGCAGTGGTATTTGAAAAGCTTATGGTCCTAACACAGCCAAAGTCTAGAGGACGTAATCCCACTTATTCCATGCCTGCAAAAGGAATTCTTGTGGTGGGCTCGAGCAAGTCAATTAAACAAAGGCATGTCTTTCAACAGACCTCAAGCAGGTCAAATAATTACAACAGACGCCTCAGATCATGGATGGGGGGCACACATGGAGGGCAGATGCGTTCAAGGTCAATGGACACCAAAGGAAAGACATCTGCACATAAACCAAAAAGAGATGCTGGCAGTGATACATGCAATCGAGAGTTTCAAAAAATCACTGCAGCAAGGACATTTACTAATAAGGACAGACAACACCACTGTCATGTGGTATATAAACAAGCAGGGAGGGACTCATTCATACCCCCTCTGCAGACTAACAATGATTCTCTGGGAAGAAGCACTGAGTCTGAAGATACACCTGCAATCCCAGTTTGTGCCAGGCAAGGACAATGTACTGGCGGATAAGCTGAGCAGAAATTTCTTGGATCCACACGAATGGATGCTGCATCCCCACATTTTCTCACAAATAACAAAGACATGGGGAAGACCGGACATAGATCTATTTGCGTCTCACACGAATCATCACTTGGAAAAGTTTTGTACCAGGACCCACCATGCACTGGCCTGGACAACGGATGCTCTCTCCTTCAGCTGGAATTCCCTATGGCCCCTGCTCCTAACACAACACAACTACAGGACTGTTCACCAAAACCTGAAAACATTACATCTGACAGCCTGGAGGTTACTTTAACTCCTTCCACTTCCAATCTTTCCAAGGCAGTTCAGGACATCTTATTGGAAGCACGCAGACCATCCACCAGAAAAGCCTATTCAGCCAAGTGGAAGAGATTCAGCATCTGGGCTGCCAACAGGGGTCAGGATACAACAGTACTGAGTATACCTCAGATATTGGAATACTTGGCAGAAATGTTTCATTCGGGACTCTCATATTCTTCCATAAAGATTCATGCCTCAGCAATCTCAGCAAGATACAATTGTGATCCACCAGTGTTCTCACATCCTTTGCTAAGACCGTTCCTGAGAGGGATAAAGAATGTCAAGCCTCCCAGAAAACAACCAGTACCTGCATGGGACCTCAATTTTGTACTGGAAAAATTATCTCTGCCTCCCTTTGAGCCAGCAGCAACCTTGGAGATGCAATTTCTATCATGGAAAATGTTTTTTCTGTTGGCAGTCACATCAGCAAGAAGAGTCTCGGAGATACAGGCACTTGTGGCAGTACCTCCTTTCCTCATTTTCCATCAGGACAGAGTCTCTCTAAGAACAAATCCTTCTTTCATGCCAAAGGTGATTTCCAGGGTGTCTCTAAATCAAATTATTCACCTTCCTACTTTCTTCCCCAACCTCAAAATAGAGGGGAAAGACTGCTGCATACCTTGGACATACACAGGCAACTACGCTACTACTTGGACAGAACTAAGGCCACCAGAAAGTCTGACCAGCTGTTTGTAGCCTATGCTGCTGGAATACAAGGAAAAGCAATCTCCAAGCAAACAATTTCAAAATGGATTGGACACTGCATCAGATTCTGCTATTCTTACCATGGAAAAAGTGTGCCAGCCAATATTAGGCCACACTCCACCAGAGCTATAGCCACATCCACAGCTTTCCTAAGAGGAGTGGCTACAAAGGACATTCTAGAGGCTGCTACATGGAGCTCCGTGCATACATTTACCAAACACTACAACCTGCCTTTATACTCCAGATCCCGAGCAGGCTTTGCTTCGGCAGTCCTGCAGGGCATTTTAGCTACACCATCTTTTTCTTAGCTCCATCCACCCCCAGCTCGGCTATGGTATTCAACCCATATGTTATGACTGCAGTTGCATTCTTGAAGGACATAGTACAGTTTTGTACCTACCATAAATGTAGATGTCCGATAGATATGCAACTGCAGTCGGATTTTCCCTCCGCCTTCCCCTCTTTTCCTTCATTTGGGTCCATTCCCCCTGTACCTTTAGCTGGGGGTATCTCCTATGGTGTATCTGTTTATTATTGTTGTGCATGTCTGGAATTGTTTATCCATTCACCAAATTTAGCCTTCCTAGGAGGGCACCTGGCATCTGAGGCAAGAAACACTGAAGAAGATGGCGTCGGCCGATGCCTTTATACTCCAGCCGTTGTGACGTCGGGGAGGAGGCGACACCAGCCGATGCTGGACCCAGACTTTGGAATTCGGCCAACCGAGGGCTGCCTGAGGCAGGACAACCCATATGTTATGACTGCAGTTGCATATCTATCGGACATCTACATTTATGGTAGGTACAAAACTGTACTTTTCTTTTCATCATAGGTCTTTAGGATTGGCTGTGTCCAAGAAAACTATTTTTTTCTTGAATTTCTAAAACCATCTGTCAGTGTTGTTCGTGAGTGAATTATGGCAATACTGAGATTGTGTGCCTTGCAGGCAGTATATGCAGCTTCTGGAAATAGGGCTCGAACTTTTGTCTGCACACAATTAAAATGGACAGGCGTTGCTTTATCTTTCACTGCCTTGTCCTTGCAAAAGCTTCTTGTCCACATCCCATGCTGCTAATCTCTTTAGAATGATGTCAGCTAGCGCTTTTCTTGTAGAGTCACATGGCTCAACAAACTTGGTGAATTTTTCATTTATTTCAACATTTCCATTACGTCTGTGAATATAACATAATGTCAGAGTTACTTGCTCCATATGGGAGTTTTCAGACTAGTTTGATGTGCAAAGCCATGGAACGAATTATTGTGGAAATAATCAAAGACATTGACAACCTTCATACACTGGACCCAGCCCAGTTTGGTTTTGTCAAAGGAATGCCGTGCCTACTTAACCTGATAAGACTTCTTTTGAGAGGGACATCAAGGCAATGGATGAGAGGAAAGCAGTGCATACCACTACCTAGACCTGGCTAAGGCATTCGATATAATATGTCACTCAGGTGTTGGCAGACTCACCAAATTCATCATAAATTCCTACACAACTCACTTGATTGCCAGTTGATTCACAGGATCCAAGAAGTCAGAATTGGTGAGACCACCTTCACCAAGAGATTGGTCACTAGCAGAGTACCTCAGGGCTCAGTGCTAGGCCTGCTTCTGTTTGGCATCTACTTCTTGGAATTCAAAGTTAATGTCAAGGGGCTCAGGCTCACCAAGTATGCAGATGTCTGCAAATTGGGAGCTATAACAGACCCCCCCCCCCCAAAACACTAATAGGATCTAGCACAGAATGGTGCAAAAGCCATGCATTAAAACTCAATGCAAAGAAGTGCATTGTAGTGTCTTTTGGGAAAAAGTTCACCTAGGTTAATTACTGTGTCAGTAAGACACCCCTAAGAGTTGACCCAGTGGGTACGGATCTGGGAACATATATAGACAGTAATTTGGTTTTTAACCAAAATGTAGCTAAGGTAGTAAGAAATAAAGAAGTCTATGTTATTCATCTTATAAGTAATGGTATGGCATCCAGGTCCAAGGAAGTTATAGTACCACATTACTCTGCCTTGTCAGATCCATCATTGAGTACAACGTACCCTTCGGCAGGTACCTGACCAGGCATATGCAATAGTTGGAGCTCCAGTGGAGGTTCCTCACCAAGAGTATCCAGAATATTAACACATTGTCTTATACAAGTCACATTAGAGCCCTATCTCTATACCCAGTCTCCTACAAGTTACTGAGAGTTGATCTATGCCTGGTGTATAAGACATCCTCAGATCCAGCACATCTACAAAATTAATAGCACCAGAATAGCACTAGATCTAAGGATTTAAAATTTGCTTTTGACATAGAACATGCTGGCAAGACAGATGTGTCTCAAAGGATTCCCATATTCTGGAATAGGTACTTCATCCATGTGAAAGAGTCCATCCCTATTTCAAATTTTTCAAATTAAGCCTTGACCATTGGATTGGAAATCAAAAATTCACCCCCAGTCTGGCTGCCATGTTTCTGATAGAGGCTGACTGTAAATATTCTTTAACATACCCCCCCAACACTAAACCTTTATCAACTTCCTAGCTAACATACCCCTCCAAGCAGATGTCCATGTTACATGGGGACACAATTGGGTTAGGCTAGCCTTATAAAAGTCCTGCTGGTTGTTAAACTAGTATATACCTATAAACTTATGAACAACTTCCCGCCACAGTTCACCTGGATAAAAAAAATGTAGTGACTAAGATGTGAGCTGGAGCTGCTGTTATGGGCAGTAAACAGCCTGCCAAGTACATTTGCAGCCAATAACTGTGTATTTCTAATTTTTTTTTAAGTAATGACCCCCCTCCCAATACAGTTAGAGTCACTACACAGTTAAACTCTGTGGCAGGCAAAACTGGCATTTTTCTTTAATTATCCCCTCCACCTCTCTTCCCAGCAGCAAAGAAAGATGACTATTGCATCCAGGCTGAAAAAATCTGTAAAGTGAGTAAGCCAACAGACTAACTGAATTGAAAACACTTAAAGGACAACAATCATTGTTTGATTTTGCTAACCCCCCACAGTGTATGTATAGTGTACATATCGTATGTGTGCTAGCAGCTTTGACTTGAACTTGTATGTACTTTCTTTGAGGTCATTAGGATTTCCAGTTTTCATCATGAGCTCTGTTCATCCATTCATGGTCAGCTGTTTGTGTTGGTCTTATTCTCCAGGCTACATACTGCTTACTTTCCATGCTATCTAAAAGACTTGACATCCAAGCCACTCCTACTCCTATCAAACAGACCTTGATATGGCATGTGAGTAAACAGTGACACACTTTCCCATCTACAGAAAAAATAGTGCAGATGTGACATTAAGCTCTTAATTAGAAGAGGCGTGTGTTGCCAGACACTGCTGCTGCATGCCCTATCCTGTTCCAGAGCTGAATATAAAGGAAGCCTGCCGGATGAAGATCTTCAGTATAAGATAGATACGCTGGAAATTGACTTATTTGTTATGGAGGAGAGTGGTACGGCAGTAAGATAAAGGTGAGCTGGAAATGGATGCCTTCTTTCTCTCGCTTCTCTGTTTTTGACAAAGAATAGTACTGTATGGCTTCTATCCCCTTTGTTTTTGTTAAGTTTTGATCACTGAATTCTGAGATGAAAGCTAAAAACTCATCCTTGCTCCTTGGTGTACAAGAAGGGTGTGGCTATCATTTCTTTAGCCATACAACAAATAATAGTGTGAGCCAGTGAAGACACCCTACACAGGGTTGTCAGCCTACACACTTTTGGGCAGCAGCATTTTTTGCAGTCTGGGTATTTTGTGTAACCTCTTCTTAGATGTACTATTCAGAGACTTGTCTTCTACTGCTAGTACTTATTTCCGAGAACTATAATAGAGCTTTTCACAGCCATATACTACAGTTAGTAGCTCATTCTCATATTTTCTGAAGTTCAGCAAAGGCCTCTGACCACAAGCAGCCTGTGGGTTCAGATGCTTAATTATGAGAGGTTTGCATAGTGGGTTTTTGGAGATCGCCTGTTACCAGTTAACTTTTAAAGGAGTAGTGTCAAACAGTTCCATGAAAATAAATTAAGAAATGAAATTTGAAACTGTGGGAAGTGAATAGTTACACAAGGAATTAAAGAAAACCATGCACGGTTTTGTGTATTACTTTAAGGTTAGCCACTGCACTTTTTCCCTTAAGGCTTAAAAGTTAATGTTTACTGAAGAAGCATGAAAGTTGATGATGTCCTTCAAGGATGCATCTGCAGTCCTAACATATGGGTTGTCCTGCCTCAGGCAGCCCTTCGGTCGGCCGGATACCAAAGTCTGGGTCTGGCCTCGGCTGATGTCGCACTTCACCCGACGTCATAGCTGCTGTTTATTGGGTATAAAGGCATCAGCCGACGCCATTTTCCTCAGTCTTTCTTGCCGCGTGGTGCCCGAAGCAGAAGCTGTTCGCAAGTGCTGGTCGGTCAGATCCAGAGATTTCTACTACCGAAGACTTCTAAAAAGCTAAGTACCCCGTTGGGGACTCTTTCTTGCCTCAGCCGATGTCAGAAAAAGTAAATAATTGTTTAACTTGTGGGAAACAAATACCTCATAAGGATTTCCACTCTTACTGCCTTCCTTGCTTAGGCCCAGACCACGACGTATCAGCTTGTCTAGCCTGTGCTTCCTTCAACCGACGAATGCTTAGATGTCGGTCGGAGTTTGCAGAGGAGTTTTTTGGTCCCGCTTTTGCTTACAAAATGCAGTCGGAGACTCCGACTACACAAATAGCTAAAAAGCGCAAGGAAAAGGACCGACACTCGTGGTCCACAGTTTCTGCTGAAACCGCGGTTAGGCCAACCGCGAGTGTCTGTTTCGGCTGAAACCAAGTCCTCGGTTCTTCCTTTGGCCGAAAGCATGCCTCCTATAGCCGAGGCCTCACAGACAATGGTTGAATCTGCTACTGATATTACTGCTACAGAAGCAGGCTCCCAGGATTTGTCGGATACTATTCCTTTAGACATATCTACCCCTGCACGTGGGGCTGCTAGACCCCCTGCTTCTATGTCCATCAAGGCTTTTGCCAGGGCTAAAGCAGCTAAATCTTCTAAGGCCTTACCTGCTAAAACTATCCCACATAGGCCTACCTCTAGTTTACAAATACTCAGCCTGGCTGAGGATCTCATTTCTTTGATCAGGGGATCACAACCTCACCCAGACAGGTCCTCTCAGCCCCCTTCAGATAAGAGGCCTAGGACTGAACCCCCGGAACCTGTCTCTACAGACTATTCCTCGGAGGACTCAGACATTACTGACCCTCAGGAAGGCCCATATTCTCCTTATGAGGATTCTGATGCAGAAGACTCCATTCCTTCTGCTTCTCCTCCTGAGGAATTTTCTTTTGGGGAAGCCTTACATGCTATGAGGGAGCATTTCCAATGGCAGGGCCAGGATTTTTCAGATTCAAGGAAAAGGCTAAGGACCTTCTTACACTTACCACAGCATAGGCCTTATAGCCATTCCTCCAGTACTAACAGTAGTTGACGATGCATTTAATGATGCCTGTACTGCTCCTGATTCTCTTCCTCCGGCCCCTGCCAAGCCTGACAGATATTACAGGGTCCCGGACACACACTACCATTTGTATAAGGCTCCTGTTGCAGATCCAGAAACCATTTCACAGGGCCCGAAAGGTGTGGCAGCTGCTTCTGCCAAAAACCCTCTTCCCTCTGATAGGGAATCTAGAGCATTAGAGAGATGAGGTAAAAAGGTTTATACTTCTGCTGCTCTTTCGGCTAGGGCCTTAAACTGTCAGTTTCACATGATTCAATATCAGGAATTTTTGTTAGACCAGATAAATAAAAAACTGTCCTCTCTTGAACCTATAGACCGCAAGTCTCTTCAGGATTTGGTACATAACTCTCAGCAGGTCAGTAACCATTTCTTAAAATGTGGCTATGATGCACTGGAGGCTTCCTTTAGATCAGCTATGACTGGAACAGTGATTCAAAGACATGCATGGTTAAAAGAACAGTCCTTACCAGATCATGTTAAATCAAAACTCCTAGATGCTCCCATGGAGAAACAAAGTTTGTTTGGCTCCCCTGCACAGGAGGTTCTGAAGAAGGTGGAAGAAAACGCAAAATCTGTCCAAACAGTCAAGGATTTCTTACAGGTCCAACCTCCGAGGTTTAGCAGAAATTGGCCTTCGAAGAATTGGTCCTTTCCAGACAACTCCAGAGCACAGAGAGGCAGAAATAGACGCCCAAGAGGCAGAAATCAAGCTAGGGGTGCCTACAGGGGACGTCAGTGGCAACCTACCAACCAGAGAAGTACCGCCACAGATTCAACTACAACCACTTCCACTGGACAAACACAATGACTTGGCTCTGATACCGCCTACCAGGGAACAACTGGAAGCTCCCTTGGGCGGAAAGCTAGCCTTATTTTCAGACAACTGGCATTACATTACAGGAGATAAATGGACTTTGCAAACAATAGACAAGGGCTACAGGTTTCACTTCCACACTCTACAAAAAAAGAGGGGAATGCCAAACCTACCACCAAGCCAAAAAACAGATGCTCTAAAACAAATCAACAACTTACTAGAGATAAGAGCTATAGAAAAGGTGCCACCTATGGAACAAGGCCAAGGTTTTTACTCCAGGCTTTTCCTGGTACCAAGAAAAGAAAAACAATGGAGACCTATTCTCGACGTGTCCGCACTGAACACATACCTCATTGTTCCAAAATTCAAAATGCTGACCCTCCAGCAGCTTCTTCCCATGCTGGGCAAGGTGTCTTGGCTGGTGACTCTAGATCTCAAGGAGGCATACCTGCACGTCCCTATACGACCAGATTGCAGAAGATACCTCAGATTTCTTGCAGGATCAGAGCATTATCAATTCTCAGCATTGCCCTTTGGCTTATCTACTGCGCCCAGAGTATTCACGAAATGCCTGGCATCAGTAATTGCTCTTTGCAGGCAACAGGGAATTCAAATTTACCCATACCTGGACAACTGCCTATTACAAGCGGACAACAAGGCACAATTAACAATAGATTTGAAAAATGCCATACAACTGTTGCAAGCCTTGGGATACACAGTCAACATGCAGAAGTCAAGACTAGTTCCTTCCCAAAGGATAACATTCTTGGGGGCAGATCTGGACACATCAACTCAGATGGCCTTTCTCACAGAAGAAAAACAAAAGCAACTGCCAGGCTATTTCATGTCATTAACAAAACAAACTCAGCTTACTGCAAGGAAAGTCCTGCAAGCCCTGGGTTACATGGCATCCTGCATAATATTAATTCCGCATGCCAGGCTACATATGAGAAAGTTACAATGGTACCTAAGGAATGTATGGTCTCAACACCAGCACAGTCTAGAAAACCAGATTCCAATAATTCCATGCCTGAAGCAAGAATTGCTGTGGTGGGCTCAGGCCTGCCAGTTGAACAGAGGCTTGCCTTTCCACAAACCACAGCCAAGCCAGACCATCACCACGGACGCCTCAGACCTAGGATGGGGGGCTCACATGGTGGACAAGTGTATACAAGGCCTATGGACCCAAGACCAGCTGAATCTACACATAAATCTAAAGGAGATGCTGACAGTGAAATATGCGATCCAGGCATTCAGACCACTCCTTCAACAGGGTCATCTGCTGATAAGGACGGACAACACCACAGTCATGTGGTGCATCAACAAACAAGGAGGTACACATTCATATCCTCTATGCCGGATGGCAATGGACCTGTGGAATGTGGCCCTGAACCTCAACATTCAACTTCAGGCCAGATTTGTACCAGGAAAAGAAAATTCTCTAGCAGACACCTTAAGCAGAACTACCACGGATGCTCACGAATGGATGCTGCATCCAGATATTTTCAAAGCCATAACAGAGAAATGGGGACTACCACAGATAGACCTGTTTGCCTCCCCACACAATCACCAATTGAAAAAATTCTGCACAAGAACATACCACCCACTTGCTTGGAGGGTGGACTCACTTTCCTTCAGCTGGAAAAACCTGACAGAATATGCATTTCCACCTCTTCCCTTGATGTACAAAGTTCTACTGAAGATCAAAGAGGATCAACCAAGGGTAATTCTGATAGCTCCAGACTGGCCAAGGCAACATTGGTGCCCGCTACTGAGAAGCATGTCACGGACACACGCATGGCATCTACCTCTATGTCCCTTACTACTAACACAGGACAACTACAAGATCCTACATCCAAACTTGAAAACACTGCAGCTAGCTGCTTGGAATATTCTATAAACCAAAATAACCCTGATTTATCTCAGAGGGTTAAGGACATTATCCTGGAGGCACGCAGACCCTCCACAAGGAAGACTTATTCAGCCAAGTGGAAAAGATACCTCATTTGGAGTGCAGCAAAGGGAGAAAATGTCTCTGTGGCAAACTTAGCACTCATCCTGGAATACTTAGCAGAGCTGTTCCATAATGGCCTGTCTTACTCCTCCATTAAGATTCATGCATCAGCAATTTCAGCAGAATACAACTTGAATCCTCCTGTTTTCTCTCATCCTCTTCTCAGGCAGTTCTTGAGAGGAATCAAAAATGTAAAGCCTCCAAGGAAACCACCTTCACCTACTTGGGATCTCAACTTTGTGCTGGAAAAGTTAACTCTTCCCCCCTTTTGAACCAGCAGCAACAGCAGAATTACAATTCCTGTCTTGGAAAACTGCTTTCCTACTAGCAATCACTTCAGCAAGAAGGGTTTCTGAGCTACAGGCATTAATGGCAGTACAACCCTTCCTTATTTTCCATCAGGACAGAGTCTCTCTGAGAACCAACCCTACCTTTCTGCCAAAAGTGGTCTCCAGAGTATCATTGAACCAAGCGATTCATTTACCTACATTCTTCCCCAACCCACAGAACAGGGGGGAAAGACTGCTACATACCTTGGATGTGCACAGACAATTACGCTACTATCTGGACAGAACTAAGACCAGCAGAAAAACTGACCAGCTTTTGGTAGCATATGCAACAGGAATGCAAGGGAAAGCAATTTCAAAACAGACAATCTCAAAATGGATAGGAAATTGCATTTGTTTTTGTTACTCTTTTCATGGAAAGACATCTCCTGATAATATCAGACCTCATTCCACAAGAGCTACAGCCACCACTACAGCTTTCCTATGAGGAGTGGCTACCAAAGACATTTTAGAAGCTGCTACCTGGAGCTCCGTGCATATATTTGCCAAGCATTACAATCTTCCTTTATACTCTAGATCCCGAGCAGGTTTTGCAACTGCTGTTTTGCAAGGGATCTTAACTACACCATCTTTATCTTAGTACCTCCTCCCCTAGTTTGGCTATGGTATTCTACCCATATGTTAGGACTGCAGATGCATCCTTGAAGGACATAGTACAGTTTTGTACCTACCATAAATGTAGATGTCCGATAGGTATGCATCTGCAGTCAGGATTACCCACCCTCCTTCCCCTCTGTGGTACTCCTAGGGTATTTACCCATCTTTTAGCTAGCAGGGGGAATCTGTTATGGTGTATTTGTTTGTATATATGTATATATATATATATATATCTATATTTGTTTATATTGTTTGCTCTCCACTGTTTGGAATTATTGCATTTATCCAAATTTAGCCTTACTAGAGGGCACCTGGCATCTGGGGCAAGAAACACTGAGGAAAATGGCGTCGGCTGATGCCTTTATACCCAATAAACAGCAGCTATGACGTCGGGTGAAGTGCGACATCAGCCGAGGCCAGACCCAGACTTTGGAATCCGGCCGACCGAAGGGCTGCCTGAGGCAGGACAACCCATATGTTAGGACTGCAGATGCATACCTATCGGACATCTACATTTATGGTAGGTACAAAACTGTACTTTCTTCGTGTTTCACTGTTGCATTTATTACACTTGGGTTATCCTGCTAGCAGGCTGCCCTCAGTTGGCCTGAATTCCAAAGTCTAGGTCTGGTGTCTTGCTGTCTCTCCTTCTCTGACGTCAATGCGCCAGGGGTATAAAAGATGCAGCCGACACCATTTTCTGTAGTCTTTCTTGCCGCGCGGTACCCGAAGCAGAAGCAGTTCGCAAGTGCCGGTTGGCCGACTCCTGAGTTTTTCATATTTGAAATTCAAATCCGAAGTCTTCATTAAAAGCTAAGTACCCTGTTGGGTAAAACTTTTTTCTTGCTCGAGTCCGATGTCAGTAAAAGTTAATAATTGTATTGCTTGTGGGAAGCAAATACCTCGTAAGGATTTTCATTCTTACTGTATCCTGATCACGACGTTGCTTGTTGTCGGTTTTGTGCTAGATTTAACCAGCGCACTATAAAGCGCCGGTACGATTTTGCTTTTCACTATTTTGGCAGAAGATTTAATTACACGATGCTGTCTGATAGCCAACCGACTACTGCAATTCACAAGAGAAGAGGTGTTAAAGAAAATGGAGGACAAAGCTAAATCTATGCAAACAGTCAAGGATTTCTTACAGGTACAGCCTCCAAGATTTAGCAGCCACTGGCCTACAAAGAATTGGTCCTTTCCAGTGTCAGACAGACCACAAAGGGGCAGATACAGACGCCCAAGAGGCAGATCTCAGCCCCAAGGTTCATACAGGTCTAAACAATGGGGTGCTTCTACCTCCAAAAGTGGAGAAGACAAATCACAGCCTTACAGGAAACAGTCCCAATGACTTCCCCCTGCCTATGCCAAGCACCAATCTTCTGGCAGCGCCTTTAGGGGGAAAACTAGCACTTTTTTCTCAAAATTGGCACATAATAACCCAGGACAAATGGGTCTTAGACAGAGTGTCACAGGGCTACAAGTTTCACTTTCATACCCTGCCAAGGGCAAATGGTTGGCCAAACCTACCAAAAAACTAATGGGCAGAGGCACAAAAACAAGTCTCATCCCTCATGGACATGAGGGCCATTCAACAAGTACCAGAACAAGAGCAGGGACAAGGATTTTATTCAAGACTGTTCTTGGTACCCAGAAAGGACAAAGCCTGGAGACCAATACTGGACCTAGCTATTCTAAACACATATCTGGATGTACCAAAATTCAAAATGTTGACCTTACAACAGCTTCTGCCCATGCTGGGCAAGAAGGCTTGGCTTGTGACTTTGGACCTAAAAGAGGCATAACTGCATGTCCCAGTCAGACAAACATGCAGAAGATACCTCAGATTCAAAGCTGTCTCAATGCACTATCAATTCTCTGCACTGCCCTTTGGCTCATCTACTGCGCCCAGGGTCTTCACAAAGTGCCTGGCACCAGTAATTGCATTCTGCAGACAGAGAGGAACACAAATATATCCTTACTTGGACGACTGCCTCATTCAAGCACAGAACAAGGACATTCTACTACAGCATCTGGCGTTTGTAAAAAGATTACTACCATGCCTAGGGTACACAGTCAAAGAACAAAAATCAAAACTAGTACCCTCTCAAGAGATAATATTCCTGGGTGCAAGCTTAAGTACAACTGCCCAGATGGCTTATCTCATGCCAGACAAAGGCAACTGACTACCTACTTCAAACTGTTGGCAACAAAGGCCCAGTTATCTGCAAGAAAAATTCTGCAGGCTTTGGGCTTCATGGCATCCTGCATTCTACTAATTCCATATGTAAGACTGCATATGAGGAAACTTCAATGTTACCTAAAAAGTGTTTGGACTCAGCATTGCCACAGCCTGGAAACAATAATTACTCTCATTCCCTGCCTGCAACAGGAGTTTCGATGGTGGGCGAAGGCCTGTCACAAGAACAAGGGACAGCCATTCACCTTACTCCCCCCAGCCAGGCAAACATTGACAACAGATGCATCAGATTATGCCTGGGGTGCCCACATGGCAAGATGATGTATTCAAGGCACATGGTCCGCCAACCAAATGCATCTACATATCAATCAAAAAGAGATGCTTAGCTGTTCAGAATGCTCTGACAGCCCACAAGGACCTACTTCATCCAGGACAACTACTGATAAAGACAGACAATACCACTGTCATGTGGTATATAAACAAGCAGGGAGGCACTCATTCTTACCCCCTCTGCAGCCTAGCCATGACTTTGTGGGACACAGCATTGACTTACCAAGTACATCTGCAGGCACAATTCCTGCCAGGAAAGATAAATACTCTGGCAGACAAACTAAGCAGAAACCTCATAGATCCCCACGAGTGGAAACTGGATCCACAAGTCTTCAACATGATAACAAGGAAATGGGGATGCCAGGACATAGACCTATTTGCCTCTCCTCACAACTGCCAACTAAAGAGATTCTGCACAAGGACTTATCACAGACAAGCATGGAAAGTGGATGCCCTATCTTTCAGCTGGAAAAACGTAACAGTATATGCCTTTCCTCCACTGCCTCTCCTCCCCAAGGTACTCCTAAAGGTCAGACAAGAGAAGCCAAAAATTATACTGATTGCCCCAGACTGGCCCCGCCAGTACTGGTATCCAATCTTAAGGAACTTGTTTCAATACCCAGCCTGGACCTTACCTCAAATACCTCACCTACTGTCCCAACAAAGCAATCAGATCCTGCACAGCCAACTCAAGACCTTAAATCTGGCAGCATGGCGGATAATGTAGTCAAACAAAACACACCTCTCACTAAAGCGATGATGGATGTCATTTTGGAGGCCAGGAGGTCTAGTACTAGAAAATCTTATGCTGGAAAATGGAAGAGATTCTGTGCCTGGAACCAGGCACAAGGAATTGACACAGCAGTACCAAATATCCCTCAGATTTTGCAATAATTAACTGAGATGCTGGACAAAGGCCTATCCTTTTCATCAATTAAAATTCATGCCTCTGCCATTTCGGCTCATTACAATACAGAGCCACCAATCTTTTCTCATCCTTTAAGGCAGTACCTCAGAGGAGCCAAAAACTTAAGGCCTCCAAGGAGATCACCAATACCTGCATGGGACCTCAATTATGTTTTGGAAAAACTCACTCCGCCCCCTTTTGAGCCAGCCGCTACAGCTGATATAAAGTTTTTATCTTGGAAAACAGCTCTGCTCCCAGCAATAACCTCTGCAAGATGAGTCTCGGAGCTACAGGCACTCATGGCTTTGGAACCTTTTATCATTTTTTATCCAGACAGGGTTTCTCTGAGGACAAACCCGACATTTATGCTGAAGGTAGTGTCCAGTGTGGCCTTTAACCAAACTATTCATCTGCCTACTTTTTAACCAAACCCACAGAATAAGGGGGAGAGAATTCTGCATTCTTTGGACATACACAGGCAGCTATGATTCTGCTTGAACAGAACCAAAGCTTTCAGAAAGACTGAGTAACTACTAGTGGCATGTGCTGCAGGATCACAAGGAAAGGCTATCTCAAAACAGACTATTTCAAAGTGGATAGGTCACTGCATTCGTTTTTGCTATTTGCAACATGGCAAGCCAGTGCCCAAGGGTATTAGGCCACATTCTACCAGAGCAGCAGCCACTTCAGCAGCCTTCCTCAGGGGAGTACCAACCAAAGACATTTTAGAGGCTGCTACCTGGAGTTCAGTGCACACCTTTACAAAGCACTATCATTTACCAATCTACTCTAAATCCAGGGCAGGCTTTGCCACTGCAGTTCTGCAGGGCCTCATAGCTGCTCCTAATGCTATTTAGCTCCAGCCTCCCAACCATAGCTTTGGGATTCAACCCAAGTGTAATGACTGCAACAGTGAAACACGAAGAACATAGTACAGTTGTGTACACTTACCATAAATGTAGATGTTCGAGTGTATTCACTGTTGCAGTCCAGGTTACCCACCATCCCCCATCTCTGTGCTGGAACTTATCTACACTTCTCTAATCTATACAACATAAGTGGTGTATTTTCTTGTAGATGAAGGTATTATATATTTTGGTACATGCATGTTTTATTGGCATATTTTTACCCTACCCTTTTGAGGGCACCTGACATCTGAGGCAAGAAAAACTAAAGAAAATGACGTTGGCTGCATCTTTTATACCCCTGGCGCACTGACATCAGGGAAGAGGCTACAGCAACCGACGCCGGACCTAGACTTTGGAATTCAGGCCGACTGAGGGTAGTCTGCCAGCAGGATAACCCAAGTGTAATGACTGCAACAGTGAATACACTCGAACATCTACATTTATGGTAACTGTACACAACTGTACTTTTTTCATATCTGGGAGGAGAGACTGTCAGCAAGCAAGGGGGTTGTAGCAAAATCATTAGCATGGCTAGCCTTCATTTTAGAATAGGTAATAACCAGTGAGTGCAACCAGTAATTTAGAGCAACTGGTCTTATTTGGTAGGATGGATTTCTGTGGAAGGATAGGTAGAATGATGGATAGATGGATGAATGTGTATATAGGTGTGAATTTTTTTTTTTTCCGTTTTTTTTTTTTTTTTTTTTTTACTCTTTTTATTAAAGCTGCAAGTCTGAGGAAAATACATGGGTTCAACTAGAGATGCGAAGAAGCAACTGCAGTATGCCAGCCACTAGTGTGCAAGTAAGGTGCAAGATGGGAATGTATATTCAAAAAGGATCTGTCATGTAAAATATGTGGGGAAAAATAGCTTTTTATCAGAATGGCCGCTTTGCCAGAATTAAAATGAATATAAATGGCCTTGTAAGTATACACAAAAACAGAGTATTGAATTATATTAAGAAATGTAGGGTGCAAATAATTTTATAAGATACATTTGGAAATGATCATGTGAAGAGAGGATTTCTGGGTGAGCATTCAGTGGAGCATTAAATACAAAGACAAACAGGAGTAATAGTACTGATTGTGGTAGGGGCTCCAATGATGATGGAAGAGGAAAAATTAGCAGAAATGGAATATTTGTTGTAGCATAGTTGGTAGGGAAGGAGGATTATACAGGCATGCATTTATATTCCGTCTATAACTATTAATGAGCTTAGGAGAATTTTAGGAGAAATACATTTTTAGAAGGGGGGTATTATTTATATATGGGGACTATAACCTGATTTTTAGTAGATATAATGTATTGGGAGATCTAGATGGGAAAATATGACAAGTAGTTTTCTGAAAAAAATGTAAGCATACTTGGTATGCAAGGTGCGAGTTCAGTATAGAGAACTGAGATGAAATTTGCATATTTCCCAAAATACGATAATTGGATGAGTTTGGATAGAAATTGAAATTACACACATTCCTGTGATACAATCTTTAAGACCCATCTGCTAATTATGCCAGACCATTCACCAATAAAAACTGCTGTAACGCAAAATAGTGAATAAAACATGCCACTTTCCTGTTTTGTTAAAAAGAGAAGAATTTAGGGACTGGATAGGGGAAAGGAGTAATAAGAAATATTTAGAGACTGGCAAAGGTTGAAGTGTTGTAGAAGAGCAATCTCACAGAACAAGAGAAGGAGCTCTTGCACAGTGCTAAATGAAAAATAAGTAAGTATGTAAACAATGTGCTTCAATTTAGAAAGGTTGCTGTTTAAACAAGTATATGTGAAGTTGTTGTCTTCATTTGCTCTTCAACCTGTGGGACACGGATCCGACTTGGCCGCATTTCTCCAGCATCAGATCCAAGCTCCAAGCTCCCCCCCCCATCCATAATGCCCCTGTCTCCTCCTTCATAGGTAGGTACTAGGCTATCGGCCCGAGGGTCCTACGTAAGCCTAGCCAACAAGATTACCTGGCTTATACCACCCAAGAAAGCTATTTTCCTGTGCCACTGTCGAGCAGACACACAGAAGTGATCCCCGGGGTGCATTTCCTATTTGCCATCCACTCATCAAGGTTTTTCTTGGAGTGCTAATGAAGAATTCTGCTTGACATAGATGGATAGCCTGTTCCAGAGTATGGGAAGTCTCTGGGACAGGAATGTATTCCTCCAGCATGTCCTGTTTATTGTGGTGACAAGGTTTAGGTCCCTAGAGTGTGTAGCTCAGAGGGATTGGGATTTCTTTAGGTGTAGCATGTCCAACAGCTCTGGGTTTGACATAGTTTTATATGTTAGGCAGAGATCACCTCGGAGTAGGCGATATGCTATGGAGTAAGCTGGAGTTTTTTGAGACTGTCAGTGTAGGGCATCTGTTTGAGCCAGTAATCCTCTTTGTGAGGTACTTCTGTGGTCTTTCCAGCTGCTGCAGATGTCTTGTGAGGTACATTCCAAAAGGGGCGTTGTACTCTATAATGGGTCTAATGAGTGTCGAGTAGAAGTATCGAGTGTCTAGTAGAAGGGAACAATGACCTCTTTTTTCCTGGATGAGAACCCTTTTATGATGAGATGTGCCACATAGAAGGACTTCTTGACTACTGTGGCAATGTGACTTTCAAAGGACAGACTGCTATCCACCTGGGTCCCAAGGTCTCTTATCATACATTGTCTATGTAGTAGTTCATGGGTACAGAGTTTTTACCAAAGGGGATGACAATGCACTTTCTGGCATTGAGCTTGAGGCCATGGCTCTGACACTAGGCATCTGTCTTAACGAGGCCCTTCTGTAGGATTTCCACATCATTTGAGGACTCGACTATGGCTCCTAGTTTGCAGTCATCTGCGAACTTTGTTAGCCAGAGGCCTTCTGCGTTAGCCTGTACTTCAGAGAAGTACATACCAAACAGGAGAGGTCCCAGGACTTAACCCTGTGGTACTCCACTTGTCACTGGTTTGAGGTCAGAGTTGGAGTGTGCAACTTTTACAGTGTGGGTTCTGTCAGTGAGCCAGTTGGCAACCCATCTTGTGACATAGGGATTTATACCTGGTTTAGTCAGTTTAGCTATAATTCCAGAATGGGGGATGGTGTCAAAAGCCTTGGCGAGGTCAAGATAGGCTGTGTGAACCACCTTGCCCTCATCTAGGGCTTTGGTGACTGCCTCAAAGAAGTCGATCAGGTTCAGGAGGCATGATCTGCCTTTCACAAGCCTGAACTGGGTGGGATCCAGAGTTTGGAGGTTATCAATGTCTTTGAGTTCCATGATGATACATTCCATGGCCTTGAGACCAGGCTCGTCAGGCTAATAGGGCGATAGTTCCCGGGATCAGTGCTGGCTCCCCCTTTGTGGAGTGGGATAACTGTATGCCATTCAGTGGGCACAAAGCCTGATGTGAGGCTGTGATTGAACATGGTGCTTAGGTGGGGAGCCAGTTCATTCTGAAGTTAGTGTAAAATGCAGCCTGGGATATTGTCCGGTCCCATGGATGCTGTGTTTTTGGCTTTAGAGAGTGCAGCTTTTACCTGCGTAGTTGTGATTACAGGGACTCTGCATTCTTCCTGTATAGATGTAAGCCCTTTAGGGGGTGGGTGGGGGGGTAAAGTTAGCACTGAACCTATCTGCCAGGATGTTGGCAATATCAGTTGGTTCTGTAATTTCCGTGCCGTTGTGCTGTAACTCAGAGCAGATCTGGGTGTTACCATTGAGATTCTTGATATAGCTATAGAATGCTTTGTGGCTGTCTTTGGAATCAGGGGTAAATTTTGTTTTCGTAGCTAGCTTTGGAGGATCTTATAAGGGGTCTCTGCTTCTTACCGAGGCAGACCAGGGAGTTCCTCCACTCATGGGATTTTACTCTCTTTTGCAACAGTTTCTTCCTTCTGTTGTAGAGTTTGTTTATGGCAGGGGACCATCAGATTGGCTTCCTTTTTTTGGAGGATAGCGTCTTTGTTCTGTTTGGGGTAGCACAGTCCATGCACTCGTGTAAGTGCTTATAGAGTGCATTTGTGTAGGATTCAGCAGTCGTAACTGCATGACACCCATGCAGATGGACAATGAAGTTCGCCACTTCTGTCTTAAGAAGCATGAAGTTGGCTTTGGAGAAATATTTTACCATGGTTTCCTTAATAGGGGGTGAGGGCGGGATGTAGATATCAAGGGTGATTAAGCTTATGGTCGGATCGGACCAACGAGGAGTTGACTTAGGTGTGGAACACCGGTCACTCATGTTGGTCGTGACTAGGTCTAGGATATTGTTGCCCCTGGTGGGGGTGTGGATAAGTTGATCCAGGGCATTGGAGTTTATGAATTCCATAAAGTGTTGTGTGAAGGAGTTGGTACACGAGTAGTTTTCCCAATTAATGGTGGGGTAGTTGAAATTGCCCATTATTGGGGTGTTTTGTTGAACCCTTATATTTCCAGAACATCAATAAAAGAGGAGTGGGAATCCTGAGGCATGGTGGGGGATTTGTTGCAAGCTACAATTTGGATTGCAGTTTTGCCCAGATTAGTTGCACTTGGATAACGTCGGATGCATTATGCTGAGCAACTAGCCTGGAGGTGGTGGATATCCTTAATGAATATGGACACACCTTCACCTTTGGTGTTCCCGGTCGAGGTTACATGGCCGAAAAGTGTGGTATGAGTTATAGCCTGGTAGTGCAGGGGTACTCTCTGGAGCCTTGAGCCAGGTCTCAGTCACTGCACAGATATCAATGTTCTCTATTTTAAGGAGTGCTTCGAGTGAGTGCATTTTTTGATTTAGACTTTTAGCATTGAGTAGCATTACCCTCAATTTTTGCTTGCCTGTTCCTGTTACGGTGGTGAATTTGTCATTTGAACCTTGCCTAAAAAAGGCACTATAGGGGTGGCAAGAGCCTTGGCCAGTATCCGGAATCCCAGGGGCGACAGGTGCAGACCATCTCTGGCAAAGCATCGTGGTCTGTTGACCATGTCATCCCAAGCAGACTTCCTTCAGATCCTGTTTGCCGCGCTCATGTAAGCATCGTGATTCGTTGCTCTAAGCTGATATTGGGTAAGTGTGTTTAATTTTTCCGCTTTAGATCTTCTTTCTATCTAAGAATTCTCTTTTTCTATCTTTCCTATCACCTCCCCTTCTGCTTTTTATGCCGTTCAGAAAAAAAATAAACGTTTTCTTACTGGGCATGTGTGTGTTTTCTTCTGTTTGGGCCTCTCTCTGTCTTGCCCATGTCAGAGACTCCCAAACTTGGCTTTCAAAAATGGAGTGTGGCCATAAGCTTTCCCCAGCTGATGACCACACTCTGTGTGTTGTGTGTAGGGGTTGCCCATCTTGATTCCTCCTGCTCAATCCCAATTACTCCTCCTTCGATCCAACCCCCAGTTTTGAAGTCCTTGGATCTGAGGACCTTCGGCGTCGAGGGGTAGGCCCTGGCGGTGCCTGTACCTTGACGCTGGCCATTACCTTCAGCAGGTCGGATCCAACGAGCTCGGGTCCATCCAGATCTCAGAGCCGTAGCCTCAGTGCCAGATCTGAGGGGATTGTTTTGGCTTTGAGTTTTTCGGAGCAGAGCCTTCCATTCGGAGTCTTGGCTCCAGCTCCCCTGTTGATCCAGAGGATTACAGACCTGTCTGGAGCCCCAACTCAGGTGGTTCGTTCTCCTTCTGCCTTTGACGTGGTGGAGAGGGTTCTGTCGATCTCATTGAGACCCTTGATGATCTTGTCTTTGGAATTCGTCCTGTCTACCACTGTTTCTGTTCTAGATTCTGCCATCCTGCTACCTCAGTGACAGTCTGCTGTCTCTCCACCACAGGGAGCTCCCACATGGGAGCAGCTAGATGTTTTTGAGTCCTCCCCAGAGGCACCCCCCCAAGGAAGTTCCTCGAAAATGTAAGTGTAAAAGGAGCCACATAGACTCCCCGTTGGAGTCTCTCACAGAAGACATTGACTTGGAGGAAGACGAGGGTCCCCCTGATCACCCCAGAGGATGTCTCATTTGGAGACATCATGGAGATCCTGCGACAGCTGGGGTGGGGTTGGGGGGGGAGTGGTCTGTCCAAAAACCCAACCATGACGAGTTGGTGTTATTGGAGGTGTTTGTCGCAGGGCCCTTTACTTTCTGGGTGTCCCCTCCCATGAATCCTCTAATGGGTCTTGTGACATCTCGGGCATGGAAGGTGCCCGACATGGTGGAACCCGACATGGTGGAACCTATTCCTAAGCACCCTGATAAGGTCCTCAGCACCCCCACAGACAAGCAACGTTGGACAAAGAGAGCCCTGTCAGTGCCATGGTGGTGGCGGCGGCCACCAAGATGGAGCTCACACAGGAGAGCTCTACGGTCCACTTACCAGACCAAGAATCTAGGACTTTCTTTCTGGCTTTATTTTTTTGGGCTGGACAAAGAAAGCTGACAGAGTTATAGCCAAACTTGTGGAATCTGTTTAAAGAAAACTAATCTGAAATCCTTTCTAGATATTGGATATGTTTTGTAAATGTGATTAAAATCAAAGCAGAGAAATGGGAAAATCAAGAACAGTCACTAGTGGAAATATTTAAGGAAGATTTAGTTTTGTCAGTGTTAGAGGAAGATTAGGCTCATCAATTAATAGGTAAAAAAGAAGAGAGAAAATAGAAAGTGACTTATAATCAACCAGCAGGTATATGTCTGGAAACAGATGGTATTCCTATGGAAATACAAGTCAGGAGTGGAGAAAGAGGCAAAGATCTAGAAAAGGGAAGTTGAACTGATATCTTGGAAGAAAGCACTGGTGGCAGCAATGTTGTAGAAAAAGGGTAAAGACCCTTCAGATCCAGCTTCATGTAGCCATATTTCAATTTTACACCATTATTATAAAATGTTTGCCTGTATTAGCTCACAGAATAACAAAGATGTTATCACAGTTGATAGATATGCATCATTGTGGTTTTATGGATGGGAAGCAACATTTGATGATAGGAGGTTACTAGGCTATTGGCATTAAGGCCTCCACAATCCTATCCATGTTGTACCCTTGTTCCTTTATGGACCAAGATATGTAGTACGTTTGCGCATGAATCTAACATCGCCACCGGCTGCCCCTATCTAAGAAGGACATAGGTGAGACTCCAGGTGTAAATTTACAGATCTGAAGTAGTTTACTTCATTTGGTCTTCAACCTGCAGGAATACAGATCCATATCGGTTCCGAGCCGGCAAAGATTACTAGCATCAGCTCAGAGCTCCAGACTACTCCCCTTACCCATAATACACCTTTACTGACTTCAATCCCCAGATCGCATTTGCCACGATTTGTAAAATGTGTCTCTAGAGCTCCTGCTAGCAGGGTGATTCTGACCGTAAGTTTGTCTTCAGCTCAGTCTACAGTCCCCATTGTCTTACCAGAGGGACAGCCTGTGCCCGAAGAGCCCTAGATGGCTGCCACAGAGGAACAGATGGCTTGCGAGTGCTCCCCGGAGAGCCCCACAGGAGATGTGCCTCGCAAGCATACGTGCAAGAGTAGGTACTTGGACTCCCCCGAGTCCCTCACAATGGACACCGATTTGGGTAATGGGGAGGGCTCCCCAAGATCACCTCCCAATGATGTCTCCTTTGGAGACATCATGGCGATCTTGCACCAGCGGGGAGGTTGGTCTGCCCCCAAGCCCTCCTCAAATGAGTCTGTGTTTCTGGAGGCTTTCTGCACTGGCCCATCTATGTCTTGGGTGTCCCCTCCCATGGATCCTTTAGTGGATTTGATCACCTCGTGTGCGTGGAAGGAACCAGATACCATGGAGCTGATCCCCAAGCGCTGTGATAAGGTTTTAAGACCCCTATTGACAGGCCTTCCTGGAACAAGGGCCCCCCAGTGGACGGCATGGTAGTAGCAGCAGCCCCGAAGAAGGAACTATCTCAGGAAAGTTCCTCGGTCCTCCCTCCTGAGAGTCACAGATGATGGACCACCTAGGGAAGCGGTGCATGCTTCAGCTACCTTTTCAATAAGGGCGCTGAACTACTTGGCCCATGTCACGAGACTCCAACTCGACCTAGTGAAGGAGCTGGAAGAGTCTCCACCCAAGTCCATGTCGCAGGAGGACAAGGCTTCGTTCTCGAAAATGGCCACTCTGAGAGCAGTATCAAATACATACATGCGACTCCTCTCCCATGTGATGGAAGGAGTGGCTAGGGTGGCTGGGTCCGACGTCTCCATGAGGCATAATGCCTGGCTCAGGTTGTGCCAATTTACCGATCCCTTTAAGGCGTCCTTTGTCAATGCCCCTTATGATGGCTCGACTCTTTTCAGTAAGACCGTCAAGGAGGCACTAGTCCAGAGTGAGAAGGACGGGAAGACACTGTCTGCTGTCGGGATCCACTTCTCTAACCCTCAAAGGTCCTTTTCCTGGAACCAGAGAGGGCAAAAGAAGATGTGGTTCCGGACATCTCGGTATTCCCAGGACACTCGGGTCTCTCCTTCTCTTAGAGGTGGAGGGGGATAGAATGGACGTTGGCCGAGAGGCCAGGGGGGACCGCGGAACTTCGGGTCTCGGGAACCATTCTCGGACAGACCCAGGCATCAACCCTGAGGGTTTGCCCAGCTGCTCTACTCCGGAGGCAGTCAGGGGACAATTGTCCTTGCACCCAGCGGCATGATGGGAGATCATAACAACGGATCGCTGGGTGCTTCAAATCATATCCAGATAATATTCTCTCCCCTTCATGGGTTCCCCCATATCTCCCAAACACCTCCCGGATGTTCCACCCACACAAAGGGAGGCAGCAGCACAGGAAATTTCCAAGCTGCTAGGAAAATGAGCCATTGAAACTGTCCTCCCAGATCAGTCCGGATTGGGCTTCTACTCTAGGTTCTTTTTGGTGCCAAAGAAAATGGGGGACTTAAGGCCCATTCTGGATCTCTCTACCCTGAACCTGTCAGTTGCCAAAGAAAAGTTCCGGATGGTCACACTACAGTCCATCATGCCACATCTGCAAGAGAGCAACTGGATGTGCTCGTTAGATCTCCAGGATGCTTACTATCACACAAAAATGCACAGAAGCTCCAGGATGTTCCTCCGCTTCTGGCTAGGGGTCAATCATTATCAGTTCTGAGCCCTATCCTTTGGTCTCAACACAGCCCCTAGGGTGTTTACCAAAGTGATGGCGGTTGTAGCGGCTCACCTGAGGCTTTAGGAGATTCAGGTCTATCCATGCCTGGACGATTGGTCCTCACTGCTCCCACCAGACATCTACTTTCCCAAACCAGGGACTACTTTCTCACTCTGGCCTTGAGTTTGGGTATCACAATCAACACATCCAAATCTCTACTAGAGCCTGTACAGGTGATAGACTACATTGGTGCCAGGATAGACACTCCAAGGCAAAGTGTTCCTGAACTCGGAGAGAGTTCAAAACCACAGGAGGCATGTCTCCCTAATTTACCATTCTCACCTCCCGACAGCGGAGTCAGTGTTGAGGGCCCTAGGCTTGACGGCGGCAACCATAACTCTTCTTCCATGTGCTCGACTATACATGCGGATTCTTCAGTGGACTCTAGCGGTTCAGTGGTCCTTATTGGATTTAGCACTAACCTGTCCTATCCACCTAAGTCAAGTGTCGGTCATCCCTCATATGGTGGATGAACTCTCCGGACATTTTGGAGGGACGACCCTTTTTTCCAGCCCCAGCCCAAATTACAGTGACCACGGATGCCTTCCAACTCTGATGGGGGGGCATTGTTCGGAGAGGACAGTCCAAGGCCTGTTGTTGTCCACAGAGACCAGCTTGCAGATCAGTGTCCTAGAGATGAGGGTGGTTCTTCTAGCGTTGCAGGCCCTTCATGCCTTTCTTCCTCTGGGGAAGATTGCCATTCAGTCAGACATGTCAGTAGTCTGGTATGTCAACAAACAGGGAGGGACCGTTTGTCGTGAGGCCATGAGTGTGCGGGAATGGGCAGTCTCCACCGATAGATTTCTCACCGCAATGCACATTCTGCGATGGTCCAGCATTCTAGCAGACAGGCTGTTGGACCATTGCGATGCCTTACCGAGTGGTCTCTGAATCTATCAGTAATGGAACAGATCTTCAGCGAGTGGGATCAACCTTGTTGCGATCTCTTCGCATCTCCTTCCAACGTGAAGTGCAACAGCTTTTTCGCTCTGAACCCCCCACTGGGGGAGTCCCCCAGAGACGCTGCAGTTCATGCTTGGCCTCCCGGTCTCCTGTATGCTTACCCACCAGATGTTCATCGTGTTAAACTGCTGCAGTCATTACACCTGAGTTATCTGCCGTCAGGCGGTCCCGCAGTTGGCCAGAGTTCCAAAGTCTTGGTCCGGTGTCGATTGCTGTCGCCCCTTCCCTGATGTCAGAGTGCCAGGGGTATATAAGATGCAGCCGACGCCATTTTCTTCAGTCTTTCTTGCCGCGCGGTGCCTGAAGCAGAAGCAGTTCGCAAGTGCCGGTCGGCCGACTCCTGAGATTTTCAATTCGAATATCAGAACTGAAGTCTTCTATAAAGCTAAGTACCCCGTTGGGGAAACTTTTTCTTGCCTCAGACCGATGTCAGTAAAAGTTAATTGTATTTCTTGTGGGAAGCAAATACCTCATAAGGATTTTCATTCTTACTGTACTCCATGCCTAGGCCCAGATCACGACGTCACTGGTTGTCGGTTTTGTGCTAGGTTTAACAAGCGCACTATTAAACGTCTGTTTGATTTTGCCCATTATTTTGGCAGAAAATTCAATTACACCATGCCGTCGGAGCAACCGATGACCGGGATACATAAAAAGCGCAAAGACAAGGACAGGCATTCGAGGCCCAGACCTGACGACGAGGCCTCTTCTAGGCCAGTTGCCGGTTCTCCGGTTTTCAGCGATGCGCCTTTGCAGCCCCTGACGACTGCTGCTTTAGAACCACAGGCTGCCTCCAACTCCCATGTGGAGATGGCTGGGCCTCCGGATACTCTAGCTTTAAGCCCTACTGAGACTATACCTTCAGAGGGATCCGGAGCAGCTGAACAGCCCTCAGCTGCAGAGGGTGTATTCAGACCAACTACACTAACCTTCAAATCTTATGCTAAATCTAAAACTCCTTTAAAAATAAAGAAGCCAGTACAGCATTCTCCAGCACAGGCCCCCATGCCTAAGAAACAGATGCTCAAAATGGCCGAAGACTTAATTACTCTGATCAGGGGTTCCAATCCCCCTCCTGACAAAAGGCCTAGACAGGATGAAGACTATGACTCATCTGACCAGGTTTCCATTTCCTCGGATTCCTCAGCAGATCAGGAATACTCTTTACCCCCATATGAGGATTCTGATGCTGAAGAATCAATCCCTTCAGCCTATCCTCCAGAGGACTACTCTTTTGGGGAAACCTTACATACTATGAATGAACATTTCTACTGGGAGGGCCAGGATTACTCAGAATCCAAGAAAAGGCTCAGAGAGTTCCTTTTATTGTCTCAACACAGACCCCTTGCTATTCCGCCAGTGTTAGACATTGTGGATGATGTGTACTCTGAATCTAGTTTAAATCCTGATTCTTTACCTCCAGCTCCAGTCAAACCAGACAGATACTACAGAGTCTCCATAATACTCAAAAAACCAAACCACAACTTCTTCAGAATACACCACGAAAAACATTCAGAGAAAGGAACACAGAAATGGCTTTAATCCATCTTTATTCAGTCCTGGTACCTCAGCAGTTCGCCTTCAATGGGACCCATTGAAGGCGAACTGCTGAGGTACCAGGACTGAATAAAGATGGATTAAAGCCACTTCTGTGTTCCTTTCTCTGAATGTTTTTCGTGGTGTATTCTGAAGATACTACAGAGTCCCTGACTCTCATAAATTTCTTTACAAAAGCCCTGTTGCTGTCCCAGAAACTATTTCCCAGGGTCCCAAAGGGGTTAAGGCCTCTACAGCTAAAAATCCAGTTCCCTCTGACAGGGACTCAAGAGCATTAGACAGATGGGGAAAGAAAGTATACACTTCGGCAACTCCAGCAAAGAGGGCCTTAAATTGCCAGTTTCACATGCTGAAATATCAGCCATACTTGATGTCTCAACTAAAACAAAAAATGCTTCCAAATTCAGAACTTCCTGACTATAAGGAAATGCAGGATTTATTGCATGCAGCAGAACAAGTGGGCAAACATACTTTGCAATGTGGATTTGATTCATTAGAGGCCTCTTGTAGAGCAGCAGTTACAGGGTCTGTCATTCGTAGGCATGCTTGGCTAAAAGAACAAAGTTTACCTGGTCATGTTAAAGCAAAATTATTGGATGCACCTTTACAGCAGGATGTTTTATTTGGAGTTAAGGCAGAAGAGGTATTAAATAAAATGGAGGATAAGGCAAAATCTATGCAAACAGTGAAGGATTTCTTACAGATTCAACCCCCTAATTTCAGCAGAAATTGGCCAACTAAAAATTGGTCCTTTCCAACTACAGACAGACCTTAGAGGGGCAGATACAGACGCCCAAGAGGCAGAGGTCAGCCACAAGGTTCATATAAGCCTTGACCATGGGGTACTGCAACCCAGAAAGGAGGGGAAGACAGGCCACAACCTTATAGGAAACAGTCCCAATGACTTCCCCCTCCAGCTGCCAAGCACCTCTCTCTTGGCAGCTCCCTTGGGAGGAAAACTAGCACTTTTTGCACACAATTGGCATATGATCACCCAAGACAAATGGGTTCTAAATATTGCATCTCAAGGTTACAGGTTCCACTTTCACACTTTGCTAAGGCTAAAGGGAATGCCAAACCTGCCACCAAATCAATGGGCAGAGGCTCAAAAACAAATTACAGCACTCATGGACATGAGAGCTATTCAAAAGGTACCAACACCAGAGCAAGGACAAGGATTTTACTCAAGACTCTTTCTGGTCCCCCGAAAGGACAAAGCCTGGAGGCCCATTCTGGATCTTTCTGCTCTAAATACTTACCTGGATGTTCCCAAATTCAAAATGTTGACACTGCAGCAGCTTCTTCCCATGTTGGGCAAGAAGGCTTGGCTCGTAACATTGGACTTAAAGGAGGCATACGTGGGAGAGGATAGCCTAATGGTTAAGGTGTTTGCCTTACAAACACAAGGTACAGGCTTTGAGTCTCACAAGGGATAACTGGCTAGGCTTAAAATGGCTCGCAGGGGCAATTAGCCTAGTACTAACCTATGAACCTATACCAGTGCTGGTGTGGCCAGTCCGGAGCAATGAGGATCATTTGTGGTCTCTCTAGTCTGGCTTTTAGGATTACCTTTGCAAGGAGAGGCAATGGAGGGAAGGCATAGGCTTTGTGTTTTCCATCTGAATGATGGAGCGTCCACTTTCCATGCTTGTGTGTGGTAAGTCCTTGTGCAGAATTTTTGTAGTTGGTAGTTTAGAGGGGTGGCAAAGAGATCTATGTCTGGGCTCCCCCACTTCTGAGTTATCATACTGAATACTTGTGGATTTAATTTCCACTCGTGAGGATCCATGATGTTTCTGCTTATGTCGTCTGCCAATGTATTTTTCTTTCCTGGCAGGAATTGTGCTTGCAGCTGAACTTGATAGGTCAGTGCTGTATTCCACAAAGTCATTGCTTGTCTGCATAGAGGGTAGGAATGTGTGCCCCCTTGCCTGTTTATGTACCACATTACTGTGGTGTTGTCCATCTTTAATAGCAATTGTCCTGGCTGTAGAAGGTCCTTGAATGCTGTCAGGGCATTTTGTACAGCTAGCATCTCCTTTTGATTGATGCGGAGATGCATTTGGTCTGTGGTCCACTTGCCCTGGATACATTGTCCTGCCATGTGTGCTGCCCAGGCGTAGTCCGATGCTTCTGTTATTGTCTGCCTGGCTGTGGGTGAAGTAAAAGGCTGTCCCTTGTTGAGGTGACATGCCTGTGGCCCACCATTGAAACTCCTGTTGAAGCGAGGGGATGAGTGGTATTATCGCTTCCAAACTGTGGCAGTGTTGAGTCCATACACTTTTCAGATACCATTGTAACTTCCTCATATGCAGTCTGGCATATGGAATTAGTAGTATGCAAGATGCCATGAATCCCAAGGCCTGCAGAATTTTTCTTGCAGGGAGTTGGGTTTTTGTTGCCATCAATTGAAAGTATTGAGTCAGTTGTTGTTTGTCTGGGGTGAGATAAGCCATCTGGGCCGTTGTATTTAAGCTGGCACCCAGGAATATTATCTCGTGAGGGCACTAGTTTTGACTTCTTTTCATTTGCTGTGTACCCTAGGCAAATTAGCAAACTTTTTACAAACGCCAGATGCTGTAGAAGAATGTCCTTGCTTTCTGCTTGAATAAGGCAGTCATCCAAGTATGGGTATATTTGAATCCCCTTTTGTCTGCAAAAAGCAATTACTGGTTCCAGGCATTTTGTGAATACCCTGGGCGCAGTAGATAAGCCCAAAGGGCAGTGCAGAGAACTGGTAATGTGTTGCACCTGCTAAGAATATCCAATATTAAGGAACATGGCTCAAGGCCCAGCATTGATTTTACCTCAAATACCTCATCTTCTGACTCAGCAAAACAAATCAGATCCTGCACAGCCAGCTCAAAACCTTAAATCTGGCTGCATGGCAGATTACTTAATCAAACAGTCAACACCCCTCTCTAAAGCTGTTACGGATGTCATTTTGGAGGCCAGGAGGCCCAGCACCAGGAAATCTTATGCAGATAAATGGAAAAGATTCTGCGCCTGGAAGCAGGCTCAAGGCCTTGACCCTCTTGTCCCAAATATTCCTCCGATATTACAATACTTAACTGAGATGCTGGACAAAGGCCTTTCCTTTTCATCTATTAAGATCCACGCCTCAGCTATTTCAGCTCATTACAACACGGATCCTCCTATTTTTTCACATCCATTACTAAAATACCTCAGAGGGGCTAAAAACATAAGACTGCCCCGGAGAGCACCAACACCAACTTGGGACCTCAATTTTGTTTTGGAAAAACTTACTCTACCACCTTTTGAACCAGCAATTTCAGCAGAATTAAAATTTTTATCATGGAAAACTGCTCTGCTGCTGGCAATAACTTCAGCACGGAGAGTCTCAGAGTTACAGGCACTAATGGCAGTGGAACCTTTCATCATTTTTCATCAAGACAGGGTTTCCTTAAGAACAAACCCTACCTTTATGCCAAATGTGGTATCCAGTGTGGCTCTTTACCAAACCATTCACTTGCCCACTTTTTATCCAAATCCCCAGAATAAAGGGGAGAGGCTTCTTCATTCATTGGACATACACAGGCAGTTATGTTTCTACTTGGACAAAACAAAAGCTTTCAGAAAAACTGAGCAACTGTTTTATCATATGCTGCAGGATCACAGTGACAGGCTATTTCAAAACGGACCATTTCAAAGTGGATAGGACACTGTATCCATTTCTGCTATACACAACATGGAAAAACTGTGCCTAATACATTAGGCCTCATTCTACCAGGGCGACAACCACCTCAGCAGCCTTTCTTAGAGGAGTACCAGCCAAGGATATTTAGGAAACTGCAACTTGGAGTTCAGTGCACACCTTTACCAAACATTACCACTTACCTCTATACTCCAAATCCAGAGCTGGCTTTGCCACTGCAGTTCTGCAGGGCCTCATAGACACACCTAACCCTATACAGACCCAGCCACCCAACCTCAGCTTTGGGATTCAACCCAAGTGTAATGACTGCAGCAGTGTAACACGATGAACATAGTACAGTTTTGTACCTACCATAAATG
The DNA here is from genome assembly GCF_019279795.1 of Protopterus annectens. NCBI lineage: Eukaryota > Metazoa > Chordata > Ceratodontiformes > Protopteridae > Protopterus > Protopterus annectens. The sequence goes on from NC_056730.1 coordinate 908,821,393, forward strand.
TAGATGTTCGAGTGTATACACTGCTGCAGTCCAGGTTACCCTCCCTCCAACCCCACTTTCTTAGCTGGGACTTATCTATACCTCTCTATCCTTTACAACCTATGTGGTGTATTTGCTTGTAGCTATAGGTATTGTTTCTTATTTTACATATATGTGTTATTAGCAATATGTATCGCCTACCTATTTGGGGGCACCTGACATCTGGGGCAAGAAAAACTGAAGAAAATGGCGTCGGCTGCATCTTATGTACCCCTGGCGCTCTGACGTCAGGGAAGGGGCGACAGCAACTGATGCTGGACCAAGACTTTGGAACTCTGGCCGACTGCGGGACCGCCTGACGGCAGATAACCCAAGTGCAATGACTGCAGCAGTGTATACACTCGAACATCTACATTTATGGTAGGTACAAAACTGTACTCTCCTCTCATCCCAAGGTTTCTGGAGAAAGCTTGTTGACTGGGGAGCAAGGTGATCTTCGTGTTTCACTGTTGCGGTCATCACATTTGGGGTATCTGCCTGCAGGTAGCCCTCAGCCGGCCTGAATACCAGAGTCTTCGGGATATCTGCGATAGATGCTGTTGCTTCTTCCTTGATGTCATGGGTATAAAACATGCAGCCAACGCCATTGCACCAGTCTTTCTTGCTGTGCGGTGCCCGAAGCAGAAGCAGTTCGCAAGTGCCGGTCAGCCGACTCCTGTAATTTTCATTTTCAAGTTTCAGACCCGAAGTCTTCAAAAAAGCTAAGTACCCCGTTGGGGATCCTTTTTCTTGCTCTAACCGATGTCAGTAAAAGTTAACAATTGTCTTACCTGTGGAAAGCAAATACCTCATAGAGATTTTCATTCTTACTGCATCCCCTGCTTAGGCCCATTCCCCAACGTCCCTCATTGTTGGTTTTGTGCCTTATTCAACGCCTGAACTATTTTTACAGCTAATTATTTTCGTACTCGTTCTGTGTACTCCAAAATGGCTTTGTCAAGCCATCCGACTACCGATCTTCTGAAAAAACATAAGGAATAAAGACGGAGACAGACCGCATAGGTCCAAAACCGCCGACGAAGCTTCTGTTAAGCTAGTCGCCAGTTTGCTGGTACTCAGTGAGGTGTTTCGCAGCCCCTGATACCAGCTACTTCTGATTCGCAGGCTTCTGCTGAAACCCATTCGGAGTCTGGTATGCCGTGAGATGCTTCTTAGACTATGGAACCTGTGGATGTCTCTACTTTGGATTGGTCAGGAGCTGCTGTGCAGGTACCAGCTTCTGAGGGTGTATTCAGGCCTACAGACATTCATATTAAACAGACACCATCATTTTCATCCAGGCCTAAAACTCGCACCACGCCTAGAAAACCCACAGGCCCAGGCCTATATGCCTAAAAAACAAATGCTTAGAATGGCTAAAGACCTCATTACATTGATTAGGGGAACCAGCCTTCCCCCTCTGAGAGACCTAGAACTGAGTTTCTTTCTGATTCTTCTGATCAGGAATCTGATTTCTCTGCTCCTTCTGATTACCAGGATTTGCCCTTATCTACTTATGAGGATTCTGATGCAGAGAATTCCATGCCCTCTGCTTCCCCTCCAAAAGATTTTTCTTTCTGTGAAACCGTGCACACTCTTAGGGAGCATTTCCACTGGGAAAGCCAGGTTTACTCTGACTCCAAAAAAGAGGCTTAGGGAATTCTTACTCCTACCTCAACACAGGCCTTTAGCTATTCCTCCTGTTCTGGATATTGTAGATGATGCTTTCTTGGAATCTAGCCTTTCCCCAGACACACTACCTCCAACTCCCAGAAAACCTGACAGGTATTACAGAGTACCTGTCTCTCACAAGTTCCTCTTCAAGAATCCTTCTGCGGGTCCAGACACCATTTCCCAAGGACCAAAGGCATTAAGGCTACTGCTGCCAAAAATCCTACCCCTTCTGATAGAGATTCTAGAGCCTTAGACAGATGGGGTAAGAAGGGTATACACTTCTACTTTGGCCATTGGGGCTTTAAATTGCCAGTTTCATGTTAAAAGTATCAGCAGCATTCACTGGGGTACACCATCAACGAAAAGAAATCTCACCTAGTACCCTGCCAACAGATTGTATTCCTGGGAACAAGCTTGAACACAACTTTCCAGATGACATTCCTCATTCCAGAGAAACAAGTTTACTTGACAGCCTACTTCAAACTATTGGCCACAAAACCCTAGCTATCTGCAAGGAAAATACTGCAAGCTTTGGGGTTCATGGCCTCTTGCATTTTACTAATTCCATATACAAGACTGCATGTGAGGAAACTCCAATGGTATCTAAAAAGCCTATGGTGTCAACATTCTCAGGACCTTGAAACAATGATTTTTATCATTCCTTGTATCAAGACAGAGTTCCTTTGGTGGGTAGAGGCCTGCTACCACAACAAAGGACTCCCTTTCACTCTACCCCCTGCCACCCAAACCCTAACAACAGATGCATCAGACTATGCATGGGGGGCTCACATGGCAGGGCAGTGTATTCAGGGCAAATGGAACCCGAGACAGATGCACCTGCATATCAATCAAAAAGAAATGTTAGCTGTACAGAATGCTCTGACAGCCTTCAAAGACTGTATTCTTCCAGGACAACACCACAGATGTTCATCGTATTACACTGCTGCAGTCATTACACTTGGATTATCTGCCGTCAGGCGGTCCCACAGTCGACCTGAGTTCCAAAGTCTTGGTCCGGCGTCTGTTGTGGTCGCTTCTTCCCTGACGTCAGTGTGACAGGGGTATAAAAGAGGCAGCCAATGCCATTTTCTTCAGTTTTATTTGCCGCGCGATGCCCGAAGCAGTTTGAAAGTGCCGATCGGCCGACTCCTGAGATTTTCAATCCGAATTTCAGAACCGAAGTCTTCTATAAAGCTAAGTACCCCGTTGGGGAAACTTTTTCTTGCCTCAGACCGATGTCAGTAAAAGTTAATAATTGTATTTCTTGTGGGAAGCAAATACCTCATAAGGATTTTCATTCTTATTGTATTCCATGCCTAGGCCCAGACCACGACGTCACTGGTTGTCGGTTTTGTGCTAGGTTTAACAAGCACACTATTAAATGTCGGTTTGATTTTGCCCAACATTACTTTGGCGGCATCTGAGACCCAAACCTGACGACGAGGCCTCTGATAGGCCAGTCGTCAGTTCTCCGGTTTTCAGCGAGGCACCTTCGCAGCCCCTGACAACCTCTGTTTTAGAACCACAGGCTGCCTCCGACTACCAAGTGGAGATGGCTGGGCCTCCGGATACTCTACCTTTAGGCCCTACCGAGACTATTCCTGAAGAGGGATCCGGTGCAGTTGAACAGCCCTCAGCTGCAGAAGGTGTCTTCAGACCGACTACACTAACTATCAAATCTTATGCTAAGTCTAAAACTCCTTTAAAAGTAAAGAAGCCAGCTCAACATTCTCCAGTACAGGCCCCCATGCCTAAGAAACAGAAGTTCAAAATGGCCGAAGACTTACTCTGATCAGGGGTTCCCATCCCCCTCCTGATAAAAGGCCTAGACAGGAGGAAGACTGTCTCATCTGACCAGGTTTCCATTTCCTCGGATTCCTCTGATGAACAGGATTACTCTTTTTTCCCCCATATGAGGATTCTGATGCTGAAGAATCAATCCCTTCAGCCTCTCCCCCAGAGGACTATTCTTTTGGGGAAACCTTGCATACCATGAGGGAACATTTTCACTGGGAGGGCCAGGATTACTCAGAATCCAAGAAAAGGCTCCGAGAGTTCCTCTTATTGCCTCAGCACAGACCCATTGCTATTCCAACAGTATTAGACATTGTGGATGATGATTACTCAGAATCTAGTTTAAATCCTGATTCTTTACCTCCAGCCCCAGTCAAACCAGACAGATACTACAGAGTCCCCGACTCACAAATTTCTGTACAAAAGCCCTGTTGCTGACCCAGAAACCATTTCCCAGGGTCCCAAAGGGGTTAAGGCCTCTACAGCTAAAAATCCAGTTCCCTCTGAAAAGGATTCTAGAGCATTAGACAGATGGGGAAAGAAAGTATACACTTCAGCTACTCTAGCAATGAGGGCCTTAAATTGCCAGTTTCACATGCTGAAATATCAGCAATATTTGATGTCTCAGTTAAAGCAAAAAATGCTTCCAAATTCAGAGCTTCCTGACTATAAGGAAATGCAGGATTTATTGCATGCAGCAGAACAAGTGGGCAAACATACTTTGCAATGTGGATTTGATTCATTAGAAGACTCTTGTAGGGCAGCAGTTACAGGGTGTGTCATCCGTAGGCATGCTTGGTTAAAAGAACAAAGTTTACCTGATCGTGTTAAAGCAAAGTTATTGGATCCAGCTTTACAGCAGGATGTTTTATTTGGAGTCAAAGCAGAAGAAGTATTAAAGAAAATGGAGGATAAGGCAAAATCTGTGCAAACGGTCAAGGATTTCTTACAGGTGCAGCCCCTTCATTTTAGCAGAAATTGGCCAACTAAAAATTGGTCCTTTCCAACTTCAGACAGACCTCAGAGGGGCAGATACAGACGCCCAAGAGGCAGAGGTCAGCCACAAGGCTCTTACAAGCCCTGCCAATGGGGTACTTCAACCCAGAAAGGAGGAGAAGACAGGCCACAATCCTATAGAAAACAGTCCCAATGACTTCCCCCTCCGGCTGCCAAGCATCTCTCTCTTGGCAGCTCCCTTGGGAGGAAAACTAGCACTTTTTGCAAACAATTGACACGTCATCACCCAAGACAAATGGGTTCTAAATATTGTATCTCAAGGTTACAGGTTCCGCTTTCACACTTTACCAAGGCTAAAAGGAATGCCAAACCTGCCACCAAATCAATGGGCAGAGGCTCAAAAACAAGTTACAGCACTCATTGACATGAGAGCTATTCAAGAGGTACCAACACAGGAGCAAGGACAAGGATTTTACTCAAGACTCTTTCTGGTCCCCCAAAAGGACAAAGCCTGGAGGCCCATTCTGGACCTTTCTACTCTAAATACTTACCTGGAAGTTCCCAAATTCAAAATGTTGACACTACAGCAACTTCTTCCCATGCTGGGCAAGAAGGCTTGCTAGTAACGTTGGACCTCAAGGAGGCATACCTGCATGTCCCTGTCAGACAACATTGCAGAAGATACCTCAGATTCTTAGCAGGTTCAATGCATTACCAATTCTCTGCACTGCCCTTTGGCTTATCTACTGCGCCCAGGGTCTTCACAAAATGCCTGGCACCAGTAATTGCTTTTTGCAGACAAAGAGGAATTCAAATATACCCATACTTGGACGACTGCCTTATTCAAGCAGAAAACAAGGACATTCTTCTAAAGCATCTGGCATTTGTAAAACACTTACTAAGTTGCCTAGGGTACACAGTAAACAAAAAGAAGTCAAAACTAGTGCCCTCACGAGATCATATTCCTGGGTGCCAGCTTAAATACAACGGCCCAGATGGCTTATCTCACGCCAGACAAACAAGGACAACTGACTCAATACTTTCAATTGATGGCAACAAAAACCCAACTCCCTGCAAGAAAAATTCTGCAGGCCTTGGGGTTCATGGCATCTTGCATACTACTAATTCCATATGCCAGACTGCATATGAGGAAGTTACAATGGTATCTGAAAAGTGTATGGACTCAGCACAGCCACAGTTTGGAAGCAATAATACCACTCATCCCCTGCCTTCAACAGGAGTTTCTATGGTGGGCACAGGCATGTCACCACAACAAGGGACAGCCTTTCACCCTACCCACAGCCAGGCAGACAATAACAACGGATGCATCGGATTACGCCTGGGGAGCACACATGGCAGGGCAGTGTATTCAGGGCAAGTGGACCACAGACCAAATGCATCTCCATATCAATCAGAAAGAGATGCTAGCTGTACAAAATGCCCTAACTGCTTTCAAGGACCTTCTACATCCAGGACAATTGCTAGTAAAGACGGACAACACCACAGTAAATGTGGTACATAAACAAACAAGGGGGCACACATTCCTACCCCCTATGCAGGCAAGAAATGACTTTGTGGAATACAGCACTGACCTATCAAGTTCAAGTGCAAGCACAATTCCTGCCAGGAAAGAAAAATACACTGGCAGACAATCTAAGCAGAAATATCATGGATCCTCAAGAGTGGAAACTACATCCACAAGTATTCACAATGATAACTCAAAAATGGGGGAGCCCAGACATAGATCTTTTTGCCTCCCCCCTAAACTACCAACTACAGAAATTTTCACAAGAACATACCACACACGTGTGGAAAGTGGACGCCCTATCATTCAGTTGGAAAACACTAAAAGTTTATGCCTTCCCACCAATTGCATCTTCTGGCAAAGGTACTCCTGAATGCCAGACTAGAGAGACCACAAATGATCCTCATTGCTCTGGACTGGCCACGACAGCACTGGTATCCAATATTAAGGAACATGGCTCGAGGCCCAGCATGGATTTTACCTCAAATTCCTCATCTTCTGACTCAGCAAAACAATCAGATCCTGCACAGCCAGCTCAAAACCTTAAATCTGGCTGCATGGCAGATTACTTAAAACAGTCAACACTCCTTTCTAAAGCTGTTATGGATGTCATTTTGGAGGCCAGGAGACCCAGCACCAGGGAAACTTACTCAGAAAAATGGAAAAAATTCTGCGCCTGGAACCAGGCTCAAGGCCTAAACCCTCTTGTCCCAAATATTCCTCAGATATTACAATACTTAACTGAGATGCTGGACAAAGGCCTTTCCTTTTCATCTATTAAGATCCACGTTTCAGCTATTTCAGCTCATTACGACACGGATCCTCCTATTTTTTCACATCCATTACTGAGACAATACGTCAGAGGGGCTAACAACATAAGACCGCCCCCGAGAGCACCAACACCAACTTGGGACCTCAATTTTGTTTTGGAAAAACTTACTCTACCACCTTTTTAACCAGCTTTTTCAGCAGAATTAATTTTTTTGTCATGGAAAACTGCTCTGCTGCTGGCATTAACTTCAGCACGGAGAGTCTTAGAGTTACAGGCACTAATGGCAGTGGAAGCTTTCATCATTTTTCATCAAGACAGAGTTTCATTACGAACTAACCCTACCTTTATGCCAAAGGTGGTATCCAGTGTGGCTCTTAACCAAACCATTCATTTGCCCACTTTGTATTCAAACCCCCAGAATAAAGGGGAGAGGCTTCTACATTCTTTGGACATACACAGGCAGTTACGTTTCTACTTGGACAAAACAAAAGCTTTCAGAAAATCTGACCAACTGTTTGTATCCTATGCTGCAGGATCACAGGGAAAGGCTATTTCAAAACAGACCATTTCAAAATGGATAGGACACTGTATCCGTTTCTGCTACACACAACATGGAAAAACTGTGCCTAGTAACATTAGGCCACATTCCACCAGGGCTACAGCCACCTCAGCAGCCTTTCTTAGAGGAGTACCAACCAAGGATATTTTGGAGGCTGCAACTTGGAGTGCTGTGCACACCTTTACCAAACATTACCACTTACCTCTATACTCAAAAACCAGAGCTGGCTTTGCCATTTCAGTTCTGCAGGGCCTCATAGCCACTCCTAACCCTGTATAGAACCAGCCACCCAGCCTCAGCTTTGGGATTCAACCCGTGTAATGACTGCAGCAGTGTAACATGATGCACATAGTACAGTTTTTTACCTACCATAAATGTAGATGTTAGAGTGTATACACTGCTGCAGTCCAGGATGTTCTTCGTGTTTCACTGTTGCAGTCATAACTGTAGGGTGCTCCTGCCGGCAGGCAGCCCGAGGTCGGCCAGAATCCCAAAGTCTGGGTCCGGCATCGGCTGTATAAGCTAGTATCCGGACGTCAGTACGCCTTGGTACATAGCCCTCAGCCGACGCCATCTTCTCCAGTCTTTCTTGCCGTGCGGTGGAAAGCAGCTCGCAAAACGTTGGTTGGCGATTTTCGAACAGCATTCTTGGTTGTTGTCGGTCCGAAGTTGTTACTTCTCTTCTCAAAGCTAAGTACCCCGTTGGGGAATCTTTTTCTTGTTCCTCCGATGTCAGAAAAAGTTAATAATTGTATAGCGTGTGGGAAACAAATACCTCATAAAGATTTCCACTCTTACTGTTTACCTTGCTTAGGCCCTGACCACGACGTTTCTTGTTGTCGGTTCTGTGCCAGGTTCAACTCTCGTACTATCAAACGCAGGTATGACTGGGCTTTAAATTATTTTGGCAGACGCTTCAATTACAGAATGTCGTCGGATACTACCGGAGTTCAAAAGAAGCGCAAAGATAAAGACAGGCCTCCGAGGTCCAAACAGGACTCGTTGCAGCTGGAGCCAGCGTCCAGTTCGGCTGTCATCAGTGAGGCGCTTTTGCAGCCCCTGTCGTCCGCCGCTTCTGAACCGATGGCCGATACGGACTCCCATGGGGAGCCATCAAGGCCCACTATTTTAACTGCTGCAGGACCTTCGGACGTCGCTCCTTCAGATGGGTCCGGAACTGCTGTGCAGGTACCGGCTTCTGAGGGGGTTTTCAGGCCTACTCACATTACTATTTCAAAGGCAAAGGCAAAGACAATCAGCTCAAGCTGCTTCTGAATCTACTCCCAAGACACAAAAACAATTATTGAGGATGGCTGAGGACTTGCTTACAATGATTAGGGGTTCTCACCCCCCTCCTGAGAAAAGGCCTCGACAGGATGTTACTCTGGATTCCTCTGACCAGGCCTCTGTCTCTTCTGTTTCTTCCTCTGATCAGGACTATTCCTTCCCCCCTTATGAGGATTCGGATGCTGAGGAATCTTTGCCCTCGGCCTCTCCGCCTGAGGATTTTTCTTTTGGGGAAACCTTGCATGAGATGAGAGAACATTTTCATTGGGAAGGACAGGAATATTCTGCTTCCAAAAAGAGGCTTAGAGAATTTCTTCTTCCTCAGCATAGGCCTTTAGCTATCCCTCCTGTTTTGGACATTGTGGATGATGCTTTTCTGAGGCTAATTTGAATCCTGATTCCATGCCTCCTGCTCCTTCTAAGCCTGATAGATTTTATAGGGTTCCTGACTCTCATTTATTTTATTTAAAAATCCTTCTGCAGACCCTGAAACTATTTCTCAGGGTTCTAAGGCTGCTAAGGTTGCTACTTCTAAAAATCCTATTCCCTCTGAGAAGGATTCTCGTGCTTTAGACAGGTGGGGCAAAAAGGTATATACTTCTGCTACCCTTTCTGTAAGGGCATTAAATTGCCAGTTTCATATGTTTAAATACCAGCAATTTCTTTTGTCTGTTTTAAAGCAAAAGCTTGCTTCCGTACCTGCTTGTGCAGAGGATAAGGAACTTCAGGATGTTTTGCATGCTACTGAACAGGTTAATAAGCATAGCTTGCATTGTGGTTTTGATGCCTTGGATGCTTCCTGCAGGGCTGCTGCCTCTGGTACTGTGATTAGGAGACATGCCTGGCTTTGTGAACAAAGTTTGCCTGAACAGGTTAAGGCTAAGTTATTAGATGCCCCTGTTCAACATGATGTTCTTTTTGGTTCTAAGGCTGAGGAAGTTATTAAAAAGATGGAAGAAAAGGCAAAGTCCATGCAGACTGTAAAGGATTTCTTGCAGGTTCAGCCTCCTAGATTTTCCAGGAATTGGCCCTCTAAAAATTGGTCCTTTCCCACGTCTGACAGGCCTCAAAGGGGAAGATATAGACGCTCCAGAGGTCGTGGTCAAGGCCAGACCTCATACAGATCTAGACAATGGGCTGCTTCTTCACCTAGAAGGGGAGAAGACAGATCCCAATCTCAAAGAAAACAAACTCAATGACTCTCTCGGTTGGGCTTCAGGACCTCTTTACCTGGACGCCCCTCTCGGAGGAAAACTGTCTCTTTTTTACAGGAATTGGACTCATATTACCCAGGACAAATGGGTATTGGATGTGATTTTAAAAGGTTACAAGTTCCACTTTCACACTTTGCCAAGGACTCACAGTTGGCCAGATCTGCCAAAACTTCAATGGTCAGAGGCCTTAACTCAAGTGGATGCTCTTCTGGCCATGAGAGCCATAGAGCCTGTTCCACTCTTGGAAATGGGAAAAGGATTTTATTCAAGGCTGTTTCTGGTTCCCAGAAAACAAAACTCTTGGAGACCTATTCTGGACCTTTCTGTGTTAAACACCTTTTTGGAAATTCCAAAGTTCAAGATGCTCACTCTGCAACAGTTACTTCCAATGCTCTCTCAGGACGCCTGGATGGTGACATTGGACTTAAAGGAAGCCTATTTGCATATCCCTATCAGACAAGAACGCAGGAAATTCCTCAGGTTCAAGACAGGTTCGAGGCACTTTCAATTCTCTGTTCTGCCATTTGGTTTATCTACTGCGCCCAGAGTCTTCACAAAGTGCCTGGCACCAGTAGTGGCTTACTGCAGACTTCAGGGGATTCAGATTTACCCCTATTTGGACGACTGCCTTATTCAGGCAGACAGCAAAGATCTTCTGCTTCAACACCTAGACTTCGTTCAACGTCTTCTCCTCTTACTGGGATTCTCAGTGAACATAAAAAAGTCACATTTGATCCCTTCTCAACAGATGGTATTTTTGGGAGCCCTCTTAAACACAACCTTACAAAGGGCCTACCTCACTCCAGAAAAACAAACTCAGCTGGCTTCTACTTTCAACACCTTGGCAACTCTATCTCAGCTCACTGCAAGGAAATTCCTGCAGACTCTGGGCTACATGGCTTCCTGCATTCTGTTGATTCCAAGCAAGGCTTCACATGAGAAAGCTTCAATGGTATCTGAAAAGTGTATGGTCACAGCATTATCACGATCTGGATATTCTGATTCCTCTGATCCCCTGCCTCCAGAAGGAGTTCCTCTGGTGGTCCAGGGCATGCATTTTGAACGAAGGAAAACCTTTCCGTCTCCCTCAACCTACTCAAATCCTAACCACGGGCCTCGGATTATGCTTGGGAGCACATTTTCTAGACAATTGCCAGCAAGGAACCTGGACAAAGGACCATCTTCACTGGCACATCAATCTGAAGGAGATGTTGGCAGTTCAAAATGCCCTTTTGGCCTTCAAGCACCTTCTACAACCAGGGCCTCTGCTAATTCGCACAGACAACACCACGGTCATGTGGTACATCAACAAGCAGGGGGGATCTCATTCTTACCCCCTTTGCAGACTGGCTATGAGTTTATGGGACACAGCTCTAAATCTGAATCTGCATCTCCAGGCTCAATTCATTCCAGGAAAACAAAATCGTTTAGCAGACAGCCTGAGCAGAAACATTTCAGATCCTCACGAATGGATGCTAGACACCAACTTGTTCAAAAGGATTACTGCAGTTTGGGGATGTCCCCAGATAGATCTGTTTGCATCCCATCTCAATCATCAGCTGCCTCGCTTTTGCACCAGGTCCTTCCACAAAACAGCATGGAGAGTGGATGCCCTGTCTTTCAGTTGGAGAAGTCTGTCTGCATATGCCTTCCCTCCTCTTCCTCTACTGCCTCGGGTACTACTGAAGATAAAGCAGGACAAGCCCAAGTTCCTCATCTTGATTGCTCCAAATTGGCCTCGACAGTTTTGGTATCCGACTCTAAAGCTCCTGTTCTCGGGGCCTCCCTGGGTTCTTCCACTGAACCCTTCGCTTCTGTCCCAGCATCAGGGTCAGTTACTACATTTCAACCTCAAGACCCTTTGCTTGGCAGCTTGGCTCTTCAAAGGAATTTGATTGCCTCTAGTCTTCCCAAACAAGTTTTGGATGTTCTTTTGGAAGCTAGACGGCCCTAGCACTAGGAAATCTTATGCCTCTAAATGGAAGAGGTTTTCTATTTGGATGCAGGACCGAGGTTCTGATCCTCAGGTTCCTGATCTCTCCTCTATTTTGCTTTACTTTTCGGAGCTTTTATCTAAGGGACTTTCATTTTCTTCCATTAAGATTCATGCTTCTGCTATCTCTAGCATTTCAGTTCTGATCCTCCTGTTTTTCACATCCTTTGGTGAAGCAGTTCTTGAGGGCTAAGAATTTGCGGCCTCCAAGGACCCCTCCGGTCCCTGCCTGGGATCTTAATTATGTTTTAGAAAAACTTACTTTGCCTCCTTTTGAGCCTGCTGCATCTTCAGATATTAAGTTTCTATCTTGGAAGACTGTTCTTTTGTTAGCTTTGACCTCTGCCAGAAGGGTCTCAGAGTTGCAAGCTCTTATGGCTGTGGAACCTTACCTTATTTTCCATCAGGACAGAGTATCCTTGAGGACCAATCCTACTTTCATGCCTAAGGTGATTTCGAAAGTGACTTTGAATCAGACAATTCACCTTCCTACTTTCTTTCCAAATCCTCAAAATAAAGGGGAAAGGATTTTGCATTCATTGGATGTGCACAGACAGTTAAGATTTTACTTGGACAAGACTAAGGATTTCAGAAAGTCTAACCAACTGTTTTTTTCCTTTGCCTCCAGTTCACTTGGAAAACCTATTTCTAAACAAACCATTTCCAAATGGATTGCTTATGGGATCAGATTTTGTTACACTCATCATGGTAAACAGTTTCCTGGAACCATTAGAAGTCATTCTACTAGAGCAGCTGCTACTTCTACAGCTTTTCTCAGAGGAGTACCTACCAAGGATATCTTGGAAGCTGCCACTTGGAGTTCAGTGCATACTTTTTCCAAGCACTACAATCTCCCTTTGTTTTCTAAGTCTAGGGCAGGCTTTGCCTCTGCTGTCTTGCAGGGTATTCTTGCCTCCCCTTCTTCTATCTAAAGCCTCCTCCCTCTCTACACTGCTTTGGGATTCCACCCTACAGTTATGACTGCAACAGTGAAACACGAAGAACATAGTACAGTTGTGTACACCTACCATAAATGTAGATGTTGAGTGTCTTCACTGTTGCAGTCGGTCCTCCCTCCTATCCCCTCTTCTTCTCTCTTTTGTGGTGTATTTGTGTTTCCTTGTTGGATTCATTTTTGATTTATTGGGGTATTCTGACATCTAGGGCAAGAAAGGCTGGAGAAGATGGCGTCGGCTGAGGGCTGTGTACCAAGGCGTACTGACGTCAGGATACTAGCTTATACAGCCGACGCCGGACCCAGACTTTGAGATTCTGGCCGACCTTGGGCTGCCTGCCGGCAGGAGCACCCTACAGTTATGACTGCAACAGTGAAGACACTCGAACATCTACATTTATGGTAGGTGTACACAACTGTACTTTACCCTCCCTCCATCCCCTCTTTCTTAGCTGGGAGTTATCTACACCTTTCTATCCTATACAACCTATGTGGTGTATTTGCTTGTAGCTGTAGCTATTCTTTTTATTTATTATGTATGTTTATTTAGCAATATGTATTGCCTTCCTATTTGGGGGCACCTGACATCTGGAGCAAGAAAAACTGAAGAAAATTGCGTCGGCTGCCTCTTTTATACCCCTGTTGCACTGACGTCAGGGAAGAAGCGACGGCAACCGATGCCAGACCAAGACTTTGGAACTCAGGCCGACTGCGGGACCGCCTGACGGGCAGAAAACCCAACTGTAATGACTGCAGCAGTGTATACACTCGAACATCTACATTTATGGTAGGTACAAAACTGTACTTTATGTGGTACATAAACAAGCAGGGGGGAACCCGCTCGTACCCTCTCTGCAGACTAGCCATGGCGCTGTGGAACACAACTTTGAGCTACCAAGTACACCTGCAAACTCAGTTCCTGCCAGGCATACTGAATTCACTGGCAGACGACTTAAGCAGAAATCTCATGGACCCACACGAATGGAAACTTGAAGCCAAAATATTCATCCTCTTGAGGAACAAATGGGGGACTCCAGAGATGGACCTGTTTGCCTCCCCTCAGAGCTACCAATTGAACAAATTCTGCACAAGATCTCCCCACAGCCAAGTTGGGAAAGTGGATGTCCTGTCCTTTACCTGGTAACGCCTCTCAGTTTATGCCTTTCCCTCTCTGCCTCTCCTCTCGAAGGTTCTACTAAAGATCAAACAGGACAAGCCAAGGACAATACTGATTGCATCAGACTTTCTACGCCAGCACTGCTACCGTCTCTTGCACAGTATGGCACTGCTACAACCATGGCACCTGCCTTAGATCACTTCCCTGCTGTCCCAGCAGGTGGGCCAGATTTTGCACCCTCAACTTCAAACCTTGAACCTTGCAGCCTGGCTAATTTCTTGAGCTCTCCCTTAGCATACCTTCATTCAGCAGGTACTGGATGTAATTCTGGAGGCAAGGAGGCATTGTACTAGAAAATCCTATGCTGAAAAGTGGAAAAGATACTATTCTTGGAGCCTGGCTCAGGGGATGGGCACAACTGTGCTCCGCTTACCTCAAATTCTACAGTACTTAACAGAAGTGCTCCACAAGGGCCTTTCCATCTAGTCTATTAAAATTCATACCTCTGCAATATCAGCACATTATAATACAGAGCCATCCCTCTTCTCTCACCCCTTGCTAAAGCAATTCCTTAGAGGAGCCAAAAATGTAAGACCCCCCCCCAAGAGCGCTCCCACTCCAGCCTGGGACCTTAACTTTGTATTGGAAAAGCTCACTCTTCCCCCCTTTGAACCAGCGCCTACAGCATAGTTGAAATTCCTTTCTTGGAAAACAGCCTTCCTTCTAACCATCACTTCAGCAAGAGAGTGTCTGACTTCAAGGCCCTCATGGCAGTGAAACCCTTCATTATCTTCCATGCGGACAGGGTTTTCCTCAGGGCTAACCCTTCCTATATGCCCAAGGTGGTGTCTTCTGTGGCCCTAAATCAGTCCATTCATTTGCCTACCTTTTTCCCCTAACCCACAAAACAAAGGGGAACGAATACTGCAGTCTCTGGACGTGCACAGACAACTTAGATTGTATTTGGGCAGGACTAAGCCTACTAGAAACTCTGAGCAGCTGCTAGTTAGCTTTGCTGCAGGGGCAGAGGGGAAGGCCATTTCAAAGCAAACCATTTCCAGATGGATAGCCCATTACATTAATTTCTGCTACAAGCACCATGGAAAACCTATCCCACAGGGGATAAGATCACATTCCACCCGGGCTGATGGAATTCCACCAGCTGGATTAATAGCTGGCCCTAATGTTAACTTCCTCCTCCCTTCCTTAGCTTTGGGAATCAACCCAAATGTGATGACTGCAACAGTGAAACACGAAGAACATAGTACAGTTGTGTACACTTGCTATAAATGTAGATGTTCGAGTGTATTCACTGTTGCAGTCCTGGTTACCGTCATTCCAGCCCCCTGACTTCTCTTGGCTCTACCTCCCCTTATGGTTGGTATGTCTATTTTTTCTTGTGTATTTGCTTTTTGATGGGGGTTTTACCATACCATTTAATTGCTTCCTGTCGTGGGGGCACCTGACATCTGGGGCAAAAAAAACTGATTTAATGTCGGCTGCATGTTTTATACCCTTGACGACCTGATGTCAAGGAAGAAGCAACAGCATCTGACGCAGAAATCCGAAGACTCTGGTAGGGTAGTCAGGCCAGCTGAGGGCTACCTGCAGGCAGATAACCTAAATGTGATGACTGCAACAGTGAATACACACTCGCTAACATCTACATTTATGGTACGTGTACACAACTTTACTATCCTCATTGCCCCATTCTGGCCATGCCAGATTTGGTTCCCCTTTCTTTGGTCTCACCTTCTG
Source organism: Protopterus annectens (assembly GCF_019279795.1). NCBI lineage: Eukaryota > Metazoa > Chordata > Ceratodontiformes > Protopteridae > Protopterus > Protopterus annectens. The sequence goes on from NC_056730.1 coordinate 908,837,016, forward strand.
GCTCTACCTTGGATCCTAGATCCCATTCAGGATTTCATCTCACACCCATCGGGGGTGCCTCATCTGAGTCTGGACAGCCTGAAGCTCACAGCTTGGCTGCTCCAGTTTTTGTAATTGCTAGGACTCCTGGACTTTCCTCCTCAGTTAAGTCTATTTTGGTGGCTGCTCATAAGTCTTTAACCAGAAAGGTTTACCGCAGCAAGTGGAAACGTTTTTTCTTTCTGGGCCTCTCAGAGGGGTTTAGACCCTTTCACGGCTCCTATTTCCACCTTTCTTGATTTTCTAGCTGATATTTTCCAGCATGGTGCTAGTTCTTCTACTGTCAAAGTTCAGTTGGCTGCCATTTCTCATTTTCATGTGGGCGAGAATTCTGCATCCTTGGCATCTTCTAGACCGTGTAAAGCCTTTATTAAAGGCACTTTTTGCTATGCCCCCCCCGGTCAACGATCCTGTCCCCCCGTGGGACCTTACTATGGTTCTCCAAGTTCTGGGTGCCCCGCCTTTCGAGCCTGCCGCTACTGCAGATCTAAAGTTTCTATCGCAGAAAACAGCTTTTCTGGTTGCTATTACTTCTGCTAGAAGGGTTTTGGAATTACAGGCCTTGTCCATAAAATTCCCCTACATGATTTTCCATAAAGATAGTTTACCTTCGAACCAACCCATCTTTTCTTCCTAAGGTGGCATCACCAGTCAATATCGATCAGACTATAAATTTGCCTGTGTTCTTTCCCAGTTTTACCAACAGGATGGGATACAAACTACATATGTTGGATGTTCACAGACAATTAAGATTCTACTTACACAGGACAAAAAATTTTCGTAAATCTGATAAATTGTTTGTTTCGTTCTATAGACCCTTTTTGGGCAAACCTGTTTCCAAGGTCACTATAGCTAGGTGGATTTCTTCATGCATCCTTCAGGTCTATAAGGACAAAGGCATGTCTCCTCCAGGTCAGGTTAAAGCTCATTCCACTAGGTCCATGGCTACATCTGCAGCTTTCTGGTCTAGGGTATCTTTGGACGATATTTGCTCTGCAGCTACTTGGTCCTCATCTCATACATTTATTTCCCATTACAAATTGGATTTGACATCTAGAAGGAGAGCATCCTTTGGCTCCGCGATGCTCTGGAATATCCTTCCATGGGGGCCTTCCAGGAGTTTAGTAGCTGGGGACTCTGTCCCACAGGTTGAAGACCAAATGAAGTAAACTACTTCAGATAAAGAAGTTATGTACTCACCATAACATTCCATCTGAGTAGTTGTACTTCATTTGTCTTCAACCGTCCATCCGTCCTTCCCCCAGACTTTTGGCACATGTTCAGCCTACGGGCTGCAGTATAGGTCACGAGTATGTTATCAGGTTGGGTTATAAGTATAGTTTCAGCAAACACGATTTGGGGATGGAAGGCAGTGGAGGTGTATTATGGGTAAGGGGAGGAGTCTGGAGCTCGACGTTGATGCTAGTAATCTTTGCCGGCTCGGATCCGAATTCCCGCAGGTTGAAGACAAATTAAGTGCAGCTACTCGGATGGAATGTTATGGTGAGTACATAACTTCTTTTTTCCCATCTATTTGTCCAGTTTACTTTTAAATAGGGTTATTGAGGAGCTCTGTTGTACATGAATTGGGAGTTTGCTCCATAGGAGTTGACAACCTCTTGGAAACATGTCTACTCCAGCATGTCCTGTTAATATCACAAGATTGGTTAAGATCTTTAGCCCAAGTAAATCTAGTCCCATTGGATTTGCAGATGTACAGCAGCTTCATCAAGACAGGGTCCGAGATTGCTGTGAAGGCCAGGAATAGGTTGCTCTAAGCAGTCTGCATGATACTGAATAAAGTGACAAGGCCTTCAGTTTGGCCATGTAGGTCATGTGCTATAGGTTCTGAATTTTCTTGGTGAGAAACCACTGAGGTCTTTCCAGTTGCTGCAGATGTCTGGTGAGATGCATACATAAGGGAGCAGTATACCCTATTATTGGTCTGATGAGAGCAGAGTACAGGGGAGTTATAACCTCCCAAGCTTTGGATGCTATACCCTTGCTTATGAGGTGTACAACATAGAAGGCTTTCCTTACTACTGTGGACACCTGATGATCAAAATTAAGGCTGCAGTCAACTTGAGTTCCTAAATCTCTAACTACTGGGTTTGAACTTAGGGGGATATTATTAATGTTGTAATTTGTAGCGGTTTCTCCTTTGCCAAAGGGGATGATGATGATGCATTTTTTTGCATCTAGTTTAAGTCTGTGGGTTTGACATCAATCATTTGTCTGTGTAAGCCCATTTTGTAGTATGTTGACATCTTTGGGGGATTCGATTACACCCAGTTTGCAGTCATCAACAAACGTGGTAAGCCATAGGCCATCTATTCACCTAAACTTCTGATAAATAGACACCAAACAGTAGGGGGGGGGGTCTACCACAGATCCCTGTGGAACACCACTGATGAGGAGATGACATTAACAGACAAATAATGATCCACAAGGAATCTGAATAAAAAAAAAAATGGTATTGCTGGTGAGTTTTGATGCAGTGAAATCATTCAGTAGGGTCATCTGAGATTTCATGAGTAATAAAATAGTAATGGTAGCATTTCTTATTCCCTGATAAAATAATAGGGTTAATGAGGATATATGAAAAAGGTCAGGGGCATGCTTTAAGGTGAGAGGGCTTTTTTCTGACAAGCTGAGTTTGAACAGAGACAATGGGCAGGCACATCATCTTTCTCTTTTGTTATTTTATTTGTTTACAGTCACCAGCCAAAAAAAAAAGAGGTTCACAAATTCAAGTATGTAATAATTGTGATAATAAAGAATAGTTAGCCTTATTTGTAGACTGTTATTTTTGATAAATTCAGAAAGGACATTTCGTTGTAGTAGAACATTTTGAGACAGTTTCAGATCTTTTAGGCATATAAAATAAATGAAGGTAAAACAGAAGCTGTAGCAGTAAACTTGCACAACCATGTATGAGATTGGTTCAGCAGTGTCCATGCTTACAGAGATATGATGAGGAAGCATGCAGGTGTACGTATTAAAAAGGATTCTGTTATGGCAGTTAATGCTATGTGGGAAGAGACTAAACAGAAGGTAGTACAAATAAACTCTTTAATTATGGATATGGATAGCAAAACAAGTGCAATAAAAATGTTTTAGTCCTTTTAGCATTGTATACATGTCTGGTATTTTTTTTTTAATCAGCCAAAGGAACTCTGGGTGACAGTTAATAGACTTGAAGGAATTTATTTGGGGGAGAGGACAAGAGCTGAATGATAGGTTAATACCACAGAAGAAGATAGTGTAGGATTACATGAGTTGTAGAGGTTCTTTAAAGTTATGCATTTAACTACCCCTGTGACACAGAAGGGATAAAGCTCTGAAGACAGCTCAGCTGAAATGAGGCTCGAGTGACTGATGGAGTGGCAGTGGAGGATGAGCATGCCCGTCCCAGGGAGGGCAGATGGGCAGTTATGTGAGTGGTCCCTGCAACAGTACTTTGTGGAGACTGGAGATGTCTCTTTGGGGGTGCTGTCCAAAGAGGGGAAAGGTTGGTGGCCATGGCTGAGCTGCTGCGGATGCAGGGTGCTACACTGCATGTCCCCATTGCATGCACGCCCCTCAGATGCTACCACTTAGAATACAACAGGAGGTGGGGGAGTAATGGGGTACACCCAAGCAGAAAAATAAAACCTGCTGATAGTGACAGCCAAGACCCTCAGGACTGCCTTGCATTTGGCGACTGGTCCCATCTGCTTCTGATTGGGTCATGGGGGTGGAGAAGCTAGCAGACAAGCATTGGGTAGGAAGGCCATAGGATGAAGCTTGGGAGCAAAAATACTCAAAAAAGAAAAGAAAAAAGGCTCCGCATTTAAGCCTAATGTACATAACTTTAGGCTGATGGGGTGGGGGTGCTGAGAGATTGTGTTTTTTAAGGAGAATAATATCAGCCGTATATAATATATTCACAAAGTAACCGAACATAATCTTAGAACTTGTGCTGGTACTGTAGGGGTATAAAGCCCTGACTATGGCCCAGGAGATCTAGGTTCTGTTAGCAGCTCCAGTTCTTGATGGCACAAGGAAGGAGAATGGATGTGCCCATCCTGTAGAGATAGGGTGTGCTCCAAGATGCAGCATCACATTGGGATGTGTGTGTACTTTGTGGCTGAGAGCATTGACTGAGGCATGTGCGGGCATTGTTGAAACACCACATAGATGATTGCATAGCACCCCCTGAGTATGGGACTTGAAGCATGTTGAGAGCAGGGATAATTAAATACAAAGCACTCCCTGGAAGCAGTGTAACACATGTCCTTCAAGGATGCATCTGCAGTCATAACATATGGGTTGTCCTGCCTCAGGCAGCCCTTCGGTCGGCCGGATTCCAAAGTCTGGGTCTGGCCTCGGCTGGTGTCGCACTTTCCCGGCGTCAGGCGTCTGGGGTATAAAAGCATCAGCCGGCGCCATTTTCCCAGTCTTTCTTGCCGCGTGGTGCCGAAGCAGAAGCAGTTCGCAAGTGCGGTCGGTCAGCTCCTGTGATTCAGCTACCGAAGACTTGAAAAGCTAAGTACCCGTTGGGGACTCTTTCTTGCCTCAGCCGATGTCAGATAAAGTAAATAATTGTTTAACTTGTGGGAAACAAATACCTCATAAGGATTTCCACTCTTACTGCCTCCCTTGCTTAGGCCCAGACCACGACGTCTCGGCCTGTTCAGCCTGTGCTTCCTTCAACCGACAAACTCTTAGACGTCGGTCGGAGTTTGCAGAGGAATTCTTTGGGGCTAATTTTGCATATAAGATGCCGTCGGAGACTCCAACTTCGCATTTGGTGAAAAAACGGAAGGACAAGGACCGACACTCGCGGCCCGCGGTTTCGGCTGAAACCACAGTTAGGCCTACCGCGAGTGTCTCGGTTTCGGCCGAAACAGAGTCCTCGGTACTTCCTTTAACCGAATCCACTCAACCGACCACCGCGGCCCTGGAGGCCCCGGCTGAGTCGGCTACTGAGCTACCTACTGAAACCAGTGTCCAGGAAATGTCCGACACCATTCCTTTGGACAAGTCTACTCCTGCACGTGGTGCTGCCAGACCCCCTGCTTCCATGTCCATTAAGGCTTTTTCCAGGGCTAAAGCTGCTAAACTTGCTAAAGCTTTGCCTCCCAAGACTACCTCTCAGAGACCTTCTTCCAGTTCTCAGATCCTCAGCCTTGCAGAGGATCTTATCTCTTTAATTAGAGGTTCTCAGCCTCACCTGGACAGGGGCTCTCAACCACCACCAGCCTCACCCGGACAGGGCTCTCAACCACCACCAGACAAAAGGCCCAGGACTGAGCCCTCTGACCAGCACTCTTCAGATGAGTCTACGGATGGATCTGTGTTGTCAGATCACCAGGAGGAGGCTTATTCGCCTCTGAGGATTCTGATGCTGAAGAATCTATCCCTTCGGCCTCCCCTCCTGAAGAGTTTTCCTTTGGTGAGACACTACACTCTATGAGAGAACATTTTCAATGGCAGGGTCAGGAATTTTCTGATTCTAGAAAGAGATTAAGGACCTTTTTACATTTACCTCAGCATAGGCCCTTAGCTATACCTCCTGTTTTGAATGTTATTGATGATGTGTACAATGATGTTAGTACAGCCTGATTCTCTCCCTCCGGCTCCTGCCAAACCTGATAGATACTACAGGGTCCCGGATTCTCATCTACATCTGTACAAGGCCCATTCTGCAGACCCAGATACTATTTCTCAGGGCCCAAAAGGGGTTGCAGCTGCCACTGCCAAAATCCTCTACCTTCTGAAAGGGAGTCTAGATCTTTAGAGAGATGGGGAAAGAAGGTATATACTTCTGCAACTCTTTCCTTGAGGGCATTAAATTGTCAGTTTCATATGATACAGTACCAAGAGTATTTGTTAGATGAATTGCATAAGAAGCTTTCCTCTTCTGAACCCCTTGACCGTAAATCCTTCAGGATCTGGTACATAACTCACAGCAGGTTAGTAATCATTTTTGCAGTGTGGTTATGATGCACTGGAAGCTTCATGTAGGTCAGCTATGACTGGGGCAGTTATTCGTAGGCATGCCTGGTTGAAGGAACAATCTTTACCAGACCATGTTAAAGCTAAACTCCTGGATGCTCCAATGGAAAAACAAAAATTATTTGGTTCCTCGGCTCAGGAGGTCTTAAAGAAGTTTGAAGAAAAGACAAAATCTGTGCAAACAGTTAAGGACTTTCTGCAAGTACAACCACCGAGATTCAGCAGAAACTGGCCTACTAAGAATTGGTCCTTTCCAGACTCGGACAGATCTCAGAGGGGCAGGAACAGGCATCCCAGAGGTAGAGGGCAAGCTAGAGGCTCCTACAGAGGCCATCAGTGGCAGCCTACCAACCAGAGAGGTAGTACAGGAACAGCAACAACAACTACTACACCTGGACAGACTCAATGACTTTCCTTTGATTCCGCCGACCAGGGCTCAATTGGAAGCACCATTGGGCGGAAAGCTTTCTTTATTCTCAAAAAACTGGCATTACATTACAAGGGACACATGGCACTGCAAATAGACAAAGGATACAGGTTCCACTTCCACACTTTGCCAAGAAGAAACGGAATGCCAAACCTGCCACCAAATCAGAGGGCAGAGGCTTTAAAGCAGATCAACAACTTAATACAAATGAAAGCCATAGAAAAGGTACCTCTCTCAGAACAAGGTCAAGGATTTTACTCCAGATTATTCCTTGTTCCAAGAAAAGAAAATCAATAGAGGCCTATCCTCGACCTGTCCGCACTGAATACTTACCTCATTGTGCCAAAATTCAAGATGCTGACCCTACAGCAACTTCTTCCCATGCTAGGCAAGGAGTCTTGGCTGGTGACTCTAGATCTCAAGGAGGCATACCTGCATGTCCCTATTCGGCAAAGTTGCAGAAGACACCTCAGATTTCTTGCAGGATCAGAGCATTATCAATTCTCAGCATTGCCCTTTGGCTTATCTGCTGCGCCCAGAGTATTCACGAAATGCCTGGCATCAGTAATTGCACACTGCAGACTTCAGGGGATTCAAATCTACCCATATCTGGACGACTGCCTTATACAAGCGGACAACAAGAAAAATTTGATAAAGGACTTGGACTATGCCATCCATCTATTACAGGCCTTGGGATACACAGTCAACATCCAAAAATCAAGACTTGTTCCATCCCAGAGGATAACCTTTTTGGGTGCAGATCTAGACACAACCACCCAAATGACCTTTCTCACAGAAGAAAAACAAAAACAACTTCCGGATTACTTCTTGAATCTGACAAGACAAACTCTGCTAACTGCAAGGAAAATCCTGCAGGCCCTGGGTTACATGGCATCCTGCATAATTCTGATTCCACAAGCCAGGCTGCATATGAGAAAATTACAATGGTACCTAAGGAGTGTATGGTCTCAGCACAGTCACAGTTTGGAAACTTTGATACCAATCATTCCTTGCCTTCAAAAGGAATTTCTGTGGTGGGCTCAAGCCTGCCAGTCCAACAGAGGGTTGCCTTTCAACAAACCAAAAACAAAACAAACCATCACCACGGACGCTTCAGACCGAGGATGGGGAGCACACATGGAGGGGAAATGTATCCAAGGCCTATGGTCTCAAGGGCATCTGCGCATGCACATAAACCAAAAGGAAATGCTGGCAGTGATACACGCACTCGAGGCCTTCAAACCTTTCCTCCATCAAGGCCACCTGTTAATAACGACAGACAACACCACAGTCATGTGGTACATAAACAAGCAAGGAGGCACGCATTCCTACCCTCTATGCAGGCTGGCCATGAATCTATGGGAACTATGCTTGAAACTCAATATCCAACTACAGTCCCAGTTCGTGCCAGGGAAAGAAAATGCACTGGCAGACAGCTTAAGCAGAACTACCATGGATGCACGAATGGATGCTGCACCCAGACATCTTTCTACTCATAACACAAACATGGGGAAAGCTGGAGATAGATCTGGCCTCGCCCCACAATCATCAACTGAAGACATTCTGCTCAAGTGCATACCACCCACAAGCATGGAGGGTGGACTCTCTCTCTTTCAGCTGGAAAGCTCTAAAAGTCTATGCCTTCCCACCTCTCCCATTAATGTCCAAGATTTTACTGAAGATCAGGGCAGAACAGCCAAGAGTGATTCTGATAGCTCCAGACTGGCCAAGGCAGCACTGGTACCCATTATTGAGGAGCATGTCACAGGCAAACCGTGGCCTCTCCCCTATGGCCACTTCTTCTGCAGAACAATTTCAAGATCATGCATCCCAACTTGAAAACATTGCAGCTAACTGCCTGGAAAATTCCATAAACCCCCCTCAAAATAACTTATCACAGAGAGTAAAGGACATTATTATGGAAGCTCGCCGGCCTTCCACAAGGAAGACATACTCAGCAAAATGGAAAAGATTTCTCATTTGGAACACAACAACAGGCTTAGATGTGACAGTGGCGAGCATGGCACATATTCTGGAATACTTAGCAGAATTGTTCCACAATGGCCTGTCCTATTCTTCCATTAAGATCCATGCCTCAGCAATTTCAGCAGAATACAATGTTGATCCACCTATCTTCTCGCATCCTCTCCTCAGGCAATTTCTGAGAGGAATCAAAAACATCAATCCTCCAAGGAAAACCACCTTTACCTACTTGGGATCTCAACTTTGTGCTGGAGAAACTAACACTTCCTCCCTTTGAACCAGCAGCATCAGCGGATCTACAGTTTCTGTCCTGGAAAACTGCATTCCTTCTGGCCATAACTTCAGCAAGAAGAGTATCTGAGTTACAAGCTTTAATGGCAGTACAGCCATTTCTTATCTTCCATCAGGACAGAGTTTCATTGAGAACCAATCCTACTTTTATGCCAAAGGTGGTATCTAGGGTATCCTTGAACCAAGCTATTCACTTGCCTACATTCTTCCCAAATCCACAAAATAAAGGGGAAAAACTTCTACACACTCTGGATATACACAGACAACTACACTACTACTTGGACAGAACTAAAAGTTACAGAAAGACTGACCAACTCCTTGTAGCATATGCTGCTGGAGTACAAGGAAAAGCAATTTCCAAACAGACAATTTCAAAGTGGATAGGAAATTGCATTCGATTTTGTTACTCCTTTCATGGAAAGACTGTTCCTGCAAACATTAGGCCTCATTCCACGAGGGCCACAGCCACCACTACAGCCTTCCTAAGAGGGGTGGCTACCAAGGACATTTTAGAAGCTGCTACATGGAGCTCCGTGCATACATTTGCCAAACATTACAATTTACCTTTATACTCCAGATCCAGAGCAGGTTTTGCTACAGCAGTCCTGCAGGGTATCTTAACTACACCATCCTTTTCTTAGTACCTCCTCCCCCAGATTGGCTATGGTATTCTACCCATATGTTATGACTGCAGATGCATCCTTGAAGGACATAGTACAGATGTCCTTCAAGAATGCAACTGCAGTCATAACACATGGGTTGTCCTGCCTCAGGCAGCCCTCGGTCGCCCGGATTCCAATGTCTTGGTCCGATGTCGGCTGATGTCGCACTTCTCTCCGTCAGAGCGGATGGAGTATATAAGCATCAGCCGACGCCATCTTCAGTCTTTCTTGCCGCGCAGTGCCCGAAGCAGAAGCAGTTCGCAAGTGCCGGTCGGTCAGCTCCTGTATTCTTCGAAACCGAAGTCATCAAAAAAGCTAAGTACCCCGTTGGGGACCTTTTCTTGCCTCAGCCGATGTCAGAAATTGCTGAAAAAGTAAATAATTGTTTGTCTTGTGGTAAACAAATACCTCATAAGGATTTCCACTCTTACTGCCTCCCTTGCCTTGGCCCAGACCACGATGTCTCGGCCTGTGCCGCCTGTGTTCGCTTCAACAAGCGCACTCTCACGCGCCGGGCGGAGTTCGCTGAAGACTTTTTCGGCGAAAAATTTGATTATACAATGCCGTCGGAACAACCGACAACGCAGACTCCTAAGAAACGAAAAGACCGGGACCGACATCCTCGCCCCGTGTCTTCTACCGACTCCACGCCAAAACTAACCGCGAGTGCTCCGGTTCCCTCTGAGGCAGTTATTCCACCGCTCCGAACCGAAGACACCGCATTACCGATACCTCTGATACTGGAGGCCACTCCGACGCCAGTTATTGATTTTCCTCCGGATACCGAAACCGAGGAAATGCCCAAGACCATTGCTGTTGATAAGGTAACTCCTGCACGTGGAGCGGCTAGGCCTCCCATGTCCATGTCTATCAAGGCCTACACACGTGCCAAGGCAGCTAGCAAGTCCAAACATCTTACTGCTAAAAGCTTACGTCAGACTACTCCTGAAACTCAGATCATGTCCATGGCCGCAGATTTAATTTCTCTGATCAGAGGCTCCCAGGCCCATCCTGAGAGAGGATCCCAGCCTCCTCCTGATAAGAGGCCTGGGGTTGAACCCCCTGACCCTCTGCCCTCGGATGAAGATTCTGAGGACTCTGTTCCCTCTGAAAGCCAGGAAGAGCCCTTCCAGACCTATGAGGATTCAGATGCAGAGGACTCCATTCCTTCGGCCTCCCCTCCTGAGGATATTTCTTTTGGGGAAGTTCTGCATTCCATGAGGGAGCATTTTAAGTGGCAAGGCCAGGAATTTTCTGATTCCAGAAAGCGCCTTCGAACCTTCCTCAAAAAGCCTCAACACAGACCCTTAGCTATACCTCCTGTGCTTGATGTTTTGGATGATTTATACTCTGACTCCAGTGTTACCCCTGATACTCTTCCTCCTGCTCCAGTCAAGCCTGACAGATACTATAGGGTTCCAGAAACCCATTCTCATTTATTTAAGGCCCATGCTGTTGATTTAGAAACAATTTCCCAGGGGCCTAAAGGGGTTTCAGCTACCACATCCAAAAATCCTTTGCCTTCCGACAGGGAAGCAAGGTCCTTAGAGATGGGGGAAGAAGGTCTACACCTCCACTACTTTATCTATGAGAGCTCTCAATTGTCTCTTTCACATGTTTCAATATCAGGATTTCCTGTTAGATGATTTACAGAAAAGTTTGGCCTCTTCTGAACCTTTAGATAGGAAGTCTTTGCAGGAGGCTGTGCATAATTCTCAGCAAGTTAGCAATCATTTTTTGCAGTGTGGATATGATGCATTGGAGGCTTCATGTAGGGCAGCTATGACAGGGGCGGTCATTCGTAGACATGCATGGCTAAAAGAACAACCTTTACCAGATCATGTTAAGGCAAAACTTCTTGATGCACCCTTGGAAAAGAACAAGCTTTTTGGTGCTAATGCTAAAGATGTGTTAAAGTCCATTGAGGAAAAAGCTAAGTCAGTACAGACAGTCAAAGATTTCCTCCAGGTTCAGCCGCCCAGATTCAGCAGGAACTGGCCTTCTAAAAACTGGTCCTTTCCCAATCCTGAAAGATTTCAAAGGGGTAAAAACAGGTGTGCCCGAGGAAGAGGGCAATACAGAGGATCCTAGGGGATGACAGTGGCAACCGGCAAACCAAAGAAGTGACACAGGGGTTTCTCCTGCCCCGCAGGGACAAGCTCAATGACTTTCCTATACTTCCGCTGACCAAGGAGCAAACAGAAGCTCCTTTGGGCGGAAAGTTATCTCTGTTTTCAAGAAATTGGCACAAACTGACAAAAGACAAATGGATACTGGACATTATAGACCACGGTTACAGGTTCCACTTTCATACCTTGCCAAGAAAACAAGGCATGCCAAACCTTCCACAAAATCAGAGGGCAGAGGCTATCAAGCAAATTTCTCTGCTTGCTCAGATCAAAGCAATAGAAAAAGTTCCACAACAAGAACAAGGTCAGGGGTTTTACTCAAGACTATTCCTTGTTCCAAGAAAAGAAACTCAATGGAGACCAATACTGGACTTGTCCGCTCTAAACACTTTTCTCATAGTACCAAAGTTCAAAATGCTGACTTTACAGCAACTCCTTCCCATGCTGGTCAAGGGTCTTGGCTGATTACTCTGGACCTCAAGGAGGCATACCTGCATGTCCCTATCAGACACAGCTGCAGACGATACCTCAGATTTCTTGCAGGGCCAGAGCATTATCAATTCTCAGCATTGCCATTTGGCTTATCTACTGCGCCCAGAGTATTCACGAAATGCCTGGCATCAGTAATTGCTCATTGCAGGCTACAGGGGATTCAAATCTACCCGTATCTGGACGATTGCCTCATACAAGCGGACAACAAACTAACCTTGACAAAAAACTTGGATTATGTCATACACTTGCTACAGGCTCTGGGATACACGGTCAACTTTCAAAAGTCAAGACTTCAGCCATCCCAGCAAATAACCTTCTTAGGAGCCAAATTAGACAGAGCCTCTCAAATGGCTTACCTGACAGAAGACAAGCAAAAGAAGTTAACTCATTACTTCAAAGGTTTAGCAAAGCTCACCCAGATGACTGCAAGGAGTTTCCTACAGGCCCTGGGTTACATGGCATCCTGCATTCTCTTGGTCCCTCTAGCAAGACTACACATGAGGAAGCTTCAATGGTACTTAAAAAGCTTATGGTCTCAACACAGCAGCAACCTAGAAGCAATTATTCCACTCATTCCATGTCTACAAAAGGAATTTCTATGGTGGGCCACAGTAAGCCAGTTAAACACAGGCATGTCATTCAAAAAACCTCAGATAACACAGACAATGACCACAGATGCCTCAGACCTTGGATGGGGGGCGCACATGGAGGGCAGATGTATTCAAGGGCAATGGTCCCCAAAGGAAACACATCTGCATATCAGCCAAAAAGAAATGCTAGCAGTAATGCATGCCATCGAGGCCTTTGGACAACAACTGCAACAGGGCCACCTACTAATACGGACAGACAACACCACTGTGATGTGGTACATAAACAAGCAGGGGGGCACTCATTCTTACCCCCTTTGCAGACTGACAATGAATCTTTGGGAAAAACCACTGGGTCTAAACATACAGCTACAATCCCAGTTTGTTCCAGGCAAAGACAATGTTCTGGCGGACAGTCTAAGCAGGAATTTTCTGGACCCCCACGAATGGAGGCTACATCCAGACATCTTTATAAGACTCACCTTGAGATGGGGCAGGCCGGACGTGGACCTATTTGCCTCCCACCTCAATCATCACTTACAAAAGTTCTGCTCAAGGACATATCATCCACAAGCATGGAAAGTAGATGCCCTCTCATTCAACTGGAACTCCCTAATAATTTATGCATTTCCACCCCTGCCACTGATGACCACAGTGTTATTAAAGATCAAGGCAGAGCAACCGAAGGGGATCCTAATAGCTCCAGACTGGCCAAGACAGCACTGGTACCCACTACTACGGAGCATATGTCACAACAAAACGTGGGCCCTTCCACAATGGCCTCAACTTTTGACTCAACACAACTTCAGGACTATTCATCCCAACATCCAGACTCTACAGCTAACAGCTTGGGAAATCCCATAAATAACCTCAATTTACCTCTCTCCAAGGAAGTTCAGCGGATACTAACAGAAGCCCGCAGACCATCCACCAGAAAGGCTTACTCAGCCAAATGGAAGAGATTCAGCATTTGGAATACCAACAAGGGTCATGATGCATCACTTTTGAGCATCCCTCTCATTCTGGAATACTTGGCAGATATGTTACATAACGGACTCTCATACTCTTCCATAAAAATACATGCTTCAGCTATCTCAGCTAGATACAACACTGATCCACCTGTGTTTTCACATCCTTTGCTAAGGCAATTTCTTAGAGGAATCAAGAATATAAAGCCCCCAAGAAAGGCACCAGTACCAGCTTGGGACCTCAATTTTGTCCTAGAAAAATTGACTTTACCTCCCTTCGAGCCAGCAGCCTCTGTGGAGTTACAATTTCTTTCCTGGAAAACAGCTTTCCTGCTGGCCATAACCTCAGCAAGAAGGGTTTCGGAATTACAGGCCTTAATGGCAATACCACCATTCATAACCTTTCACAGAGACGGGGTCTCCCTACGAACCAAACCTACTTTTCTGCCAAAAGTGGTATCCAGGGTTTCGTTAAATCAAGCAATTCACCTGCCTACTTTCTTTCCCAATCCTGAGAACAAAGGGGAAAGACTGTTACATACCTTGGACATACACAGACAACTTCGCTACTACCTAGACAGAACCAAGAACAGTAGGAAGTCTGATCAGGTTTTTGTAGCTTACGCTCCTGGAATACAAGGAAAAGCAATTTCCAAACAGACAATTTCAAAATGGATAGGACATTGCATCAGATTCTGTTATTCCTTCCATGGAAAGTGTGTGCCAGCCAATGTCAGACCACACTCCACCAGAGCTACAGCCACCTCTACAGCTTTTTTAAGAGGGGTGCCTACAAAAGACATTCTAGAAGCTGCCACATGGAGCTCCGTGCATACATTTTCCAAACACTACAACCTCCCTTTATATTCCAGATCCAGAGCAGGTTTTGCTTCGGCAGTCCTGCAGGGATCGATAGCTACACCATCCTTTTCCTAGAGCATACCACCTCCCCCAGCTAAGCTATGGTATTCAACCCATATGTTATGACTGCAGTTGCATTCTTGAAGGACATAGTACAGTTTTGTACCTACCATAAATGTAGATGTCCGATAGATATGCAACTGCAGTCGGGTTTTCCCTCCCTCCTTCCCTTCTATGCCTTGGGTCCACTCCTATCCCTATTATACTTAGCTGGGGATATCTGTTATGGTGTATCTGTTTATTGCTTATTTATTGTCTGGAAACCTATTTTTGTCTTCCAATTTGATTACAGCCTTCATTGGAGGGCACCTGGCATCTGGGGCAAGAAACACTGAAGAAGATGGCGTCGGCTGATGCTTATATACTCCAGCCGCTCTGACGTCGGAGAGAAGTGTGACATCAGCCGACGTCGGACCCAGACTTTGGAATCCGTCCGACCGAGGGCTGCCTGAGGCAGGACAACCCATATGTTATGACTGCAGTTGCATATCTATCGGACATCTACATTTATGGTAGGTACAAAACTGTACTTTTTGTACCTACCATAAATGTAGATGTCCGATAGGTATGCATCTGCAGTCAGGTTTACCCTCCCTCCTTCCCCTCTGTGGTATTCCTAGGGTGCTTACCCCTCCATTAACTAGTTGGGGGTTCTATTATGGTGTATTTGTTTGTATATATATATGTATATATTTTGGAAAATGTTTGGAATTTATTGTATTCCTCCAAATTTGGCCTTCCTAGAGGGCACCTGGCATCTGGGGCAAGAAACACTGAGGAAAATGGCGTCGGCTGATGCTTTTATACCCCAGACGCTCTGACGTCTGGGAACGTGCGACACCAGCCGAGGCCAGACCCAGACTTTGGAATCCGGCCGACTGAAGGGCTGCCTGAGGCAGGACAACCCATATGTTATGACTGCAGATGCATACCTATCGGACATCTACATTTATGGTAGGTACAAAACTGTACTTTTTCCAGGGTCCTCAGTCTTCTCACTAGACATGGGGTGGATTGAGGTTAGCCCATCTTAGGTTAAAAAAAATATTTTTAGAATTAAGCCAGCATGGGAATGGAGAAAAATATTTTAACAGTGTGGTATATGAAAGCAGTGGTATACAAAATAGATGAAAGGGGGCTAGAATTTATTGATGGAACCAAGTTTTTGAGAGCAATTAACTGTGAAGGGAAAGGCAATAATAGAGTGGGATGAGGCTAAGCAGGAGTTTGGAGTGCAGGTTAGAGATTGTGTTCCCTATGAAAGTTTAATAACAGAATGCCAGTAAAAAACAACTTTGGTAGAGTTGAGTTTTAATTGAATGTAGAAGAGAAGTTGCTGTTAAAATGTTAATTAGTGGCGCATGTACTGCACAACTGTAAAAGTCGATCCAAATAGGTTAGTTAAGAGTGGGAGACAAGAATTAAAAGGTGATTTATAAAGAAACAATGGAAAAAATCTTTATGGCTCCCAAGAATACAAAAACATCTAAAAGGTTCAGATTTTTGAAGGTGAAGAGAGACGAAATTGTGAAGATTTTTTTGGGGGGGTTGTAATGAGTTGCCAGATTTAAAAAAAAATCCTTATAGACATTTAGGGGAACCAAATGGTAGTAACTAAGGAAATGATTCTTTTGAGCTGGGATATAGGATCTGAATTGCCTAGGCATGGTATGACACTGCTAAATTTAATGATTTCAGCAGCCAAAAAAAAAAAACAGTAACATATTACCAAAAACCTAAGCATAAAATTGCAAAAGAAATAAGAATTAAAGGCAGGAACTTCAGAAAATGAAGTGAATAAATTTAGTAGAAATAATTGGAATTTGTAGGAACTGTTTGTGCAGGATAATGCATAGGAGAAGGAGTAAAATTTAAGAGAAGGAATTGTGAGCAGTTTATATAATGTCAGAGTGAATGAAAGTTGTTACAAGAAAACCTGTAGGCATACTGCACAAGGTTAATAATGGAAGCTGTTAAGGTATATTTTATTGCCCTTTAATGTATATTGGCTTGTTTTACATTTTGTATTTCAGTTTGATAACCTGGTAAATGGACTGATCACAGATCTTTTTTAGCCACAACCTGCTTCAAGAGAGAAAAAAAGTTCAAGTATATGGCATTTACATAACTAAAGAAACACCTGCTGCTTACAGTAATATATGATACAATTTTCAGTGGCTGTTTATATATTATGTTCACCATAACCATAACAAAAAATTCATAGTGTTAAACTTCATTTTGTTTAGAAGATGAATCAAAATGCAGAGGATGGCATAGCAGCCATTATCCATAGTCCTGAAAGAAAGTGCAAGCAGCTGGGATGATGATGTTTTTTAGTCTTAAATGTTGCCAGTGCATGTTTTTCTATCATTTCTGTGGGAAGTTGTTCCGAATGGAAAACTCAAAGTTAGGGCCTTTTCCTTATGGTGGTTTTAAACCAGGGTCTAATTAGGGAGAATGCATCTTCTACTTTAACCCTGAGTGTGCACCTTGGTGATTGGGTAGTGTCTCTGAGTACTTTGAATAATAGCTAAATAGTAGGGTAGCTCTGAGGTTGACAGGTAGTTTGTTAAATCCAGCTAGTATGTTGTTGTGATGCATTTGAAAATTGACAAGTAGCACAAACCTCCCTTTTTTATTTTTGACCATTTGCAGTTTATGGATGTTAAAAATTCAATGTTAAGTGAAAAAAAGGAAGACTGTAGTGTTCTTCGTGTTTCACTCTTGCAGTCATTACATTTGGGTTATCTGCTTGCAGTAGCCCTCAGTCGGCCTGATTAACAAAGGCTTGGGTCTTGCGTCGGTTGCTGAGCCTTCTTCCATGACGTCAGGTTGTCAGGGATATAAAAAGCAACCAACGCCATTACATCAGTCTTTCTTGCCTTGCGGTGCCTGAAGCAGAAGCAGTTCGCAAGTGCCGGTCGGCCAACTCCTGAAATTATTGTTTTCGAATTTCAGAACCGAAGTCTTCAACTAAAGCTAAGTACCCCGTTGGGGAAACTTTTTCTTGCTCCTTACTGATGTCAGTAAAAGTTAATAATTGCATTACTTGTGGAAAGCAAATACCTCATAAAGATTTTAATTCATACTGTATTCCTTGCCTAGGCCCTGACCACGACGTACCTTGCTGTCAATTTTGTGCTTTATTTAATCAGTGCACTATCCATCGGTATATTTTTACCTCTAAATATTTCAGTTCTCTGTTTAATTATCCAGAAATGTTGGTTAGCCATCTGACTACTGGGATTTTGAAAAAACGCAAAGAATAAAGACAGAGACAGGCCGCCGAGGTCCAAAACTGTCGATGACTCTTCTAAGCCAGTCGCCAGTTCGCCGGTACTCAGTGAGGTGCTTTCACAGACCCGGATACCCACTACTTCTGATTCGCAGGCCTCTACTGAGACCCATTCGGAGTCCGGTATACCACGAGATGCTTCAACTATGTAACCCGCGGATGTCTCTACCTTGGATCTGTCTGGAGCCACTGTACAGGCACCGGCTTCTGAGGGTGTATTCAGGCCAACGGACTTGCATATTAAACTGATGCCTCCTCCTTCATTTTAGGCCTAAAAATCGAACCATGCCTAAAAAACCGACGCCTGGGCCGCATGCTCAGGCCTCTATGCCTAAAAAACAAATTATAAAAATGGCTGAAGATCTTGTAACTCAGGGGAAGCCAACCTCCCCCTTCTAAGAGACCTAGGACTGAAGTTGTTTATGAATCTTCTGACTAGGATTCTGATTTTCCTGATTCTTCTGATGATCTGGATTTGCCCTTTCCTACTTATGAGGATTCTGATGCAGATGACTCTATTCCCTCTGCTTCCCCTCCAGAGGATTTTTCTTTTGCTGAAACCTTACATATTGTAAGGGAACATTTCCACTGGGAAAGCCAGGATTTTTCTGATTCAAAAAAGAGGCTTAGGGTTTTCTTACTCCTGGCTCAGCATAGGCCTTTAGCAATTCCTCCTGTACTAGACATTGTTGATGATTTTTTGGAATCTAGTTTGGCCCCTGGTTCTTTGCCTCTTGCTCCCAGAAAACCTGACCGATATTACAGAGTTCTTGATTCACACAAGTTCCTTTTTAAAAATCCTATTGCGGATCCAGAGACTATTCCACAGGGACCCAAGAACATTAAGGCTTCTACTACTAAAAATCCTACACCTTCTGATGGAGACTCTAGGGCGCTGGATAGATGGGGTAAGAAGGTTTACACTTCTGCATCCTTGGCCATTAGGGCTTTAAACTGCCAGTTTCATATGTTAAAGTATCAGCAACATGTTATTGGATTGCTTATACACAAAATTATGTTGATTCCTGACTGTGCGGAAAATAAATAATTACAGGATTTTAATGCATTCTGCTGAACAGATTGGAAAACATACTTTGCAGTGTGGATTTGATTCATTAGAGGCCTCTTACAGGGCTGCTGTTACTGGGTCTGTGCTCAGAAGGCATGCTTGGCTTAAGGTGTAATCTTTGCTAGATCATGTTAAAGCTAAATTGTTGGATGCTCCCTTAAATCAGGACCGCCTGTTTGGCAACAAGGCTGAGGAAGTTCTTAAAAAGATGGAAGATAAAGCTAAATCTATGCAAACTGTTAAAGATTTCTTACAAGTTCAGCCTCCTAGATTTAGTAGGCACTGGCCCTCTAAGAATTGGTCCTTTCCAGCCCCTTCCAGGTCTTCTCAAGCCAAACCCAGACACAGCAGAAACCCCAGGTTTCAGTCCCAGGGGACACACAAGACTAAGCAATGGGGGGTTTCCGCACCCAAATCAGGGAGTAGTAAGACTCCCCCCTATGGAAAACTCTCAATGACTTGCTTTTAAAACCTTCTAAGCACTTCCCAACTGAATGCTCCTTTAGGCGGAAAGATTGGTCTGCAAGCCAAAAACTGGGAACTCGTTACCCAGGACAAATGGGTTTTAAATATAGTGTCCCAAGGATACAGATTTCACTTCCACACCTTACCAACACCAAGCGGGTGGCCAGATCTACCCCCAAATCAGTGGGAAGAGGCCCAAAATCAAGTACTGTCTCTCTCAAGCATGGGGGCTATTGAGTTGGTACCAGAAGAAGAAAAGTGGCAAGGTTTCTATTCAAGACTTTTTCTAGTACCCAGAAAAGGGAATACATGACATCCTATCCTGTTCCTTTCTACTCTGAATACCTTTCTTGTGATTCCAAAATTCAAGATGCTGACTCTTCACCAGCTGCTTCCTGTGCTAGGCAAAGATACATGGTTGGCAACACTAGACTTAAAAGAAGCATACCTGCACATCCCTATCAGGGAGTCTTGCAGAAGATATGTACGCTTCAAAGCAGGCTACATGCACTATCAGTTCTCTGCACTGGCCTTTGGCTTATCTACTGCACCCAGGGTATTCACAAAGTGCCTAGCACCTGTCATTGCATTCTGCAGGCAAAGAAATATTCAAATATATCCATACCTGGACGATTGTCTAAATCAGGCAGAAAACCAGGACACACTTTTGAATCATCTGGCCTTTGTTCAAAGGGTATTGACTTGTCTGGGGTACACCATATACGAAAATAAATCACACCTGGTACCCTGTCAACAAATTATATTCCTGGGAGCAAGCTTGAGTGCAACTTCCCAGATGGCTTTCCTCACGCCAGAGAAACGGACTCATTTGACAACCTACTTCAAACAAGTGGCCACAAAAACCCAGTTATCTGCAAGGGAAATACTGCAAGCCTTGGGGTTCGTGGCCTCCTGCATTCTTCTAATTCCATATGCAAGGCTGCATATGAGGAAACTGCAGTGGTATCTCAAAAGCCTATGGTGTCAACATTCACAAGATCTCGAAGATATGATTCTGTCATACCTTGCCTATGCCTAGAGTTCCTTTGGTGGGCAGTGGCCTGCCACCAAAACAAGGGACTAACATTCACACAACCTCATGCCGCCCAAACCTTAACAACTGACACTTCAGACAATGCATGGGGGGGGGCGCTCACCTGGCAGGGAAGTGCATTCAGGGCAAATGAAACCCAAGTCAAATGCACCTACACATAAATCAAAAGAAATGTTAGCTGTACAGAATGCTCTGACAGCCTTCTAGGATTACATTCTTCCAGGACAACTAATGGTAAAGACAGACAACACCACGGTTATGTGGTACATAAACAAGCAGGGGGGTACACACACTTAACCCCCTCTGCAGACTAGCCATGGTATTGTGGAACACAGCCTTGAGCTACCAAGTGAATATACAAGCTCAATTCCTGCCAGGAAAACTAAATACACTGGCAGATGGACTAAGCAGAAACCTTATGGACCCACACGAGTAGAAACTGGAACCAAGGATTTTCAACATGTTGACAAGCAAATGGGGGAGCCCAGATATAGACCTGTTTGCCTCCCCCCAGAACCATCAGTTGGACAAATTTTGCACAAGGATTACCCACAAACTAGCTTGGAAAGTGGATGCTCTGTACTTCAGGTGGAAAAACCTATCAGTTTATGCCTTTCCTCCTCTGCCTCTGCTCTCCAAGGTACTACTAAAGATCAAATAGGACAAGCCAAGGACGATTTTAATTGTACCAGACTGGTCACACCTACACTGGTACCCCCTCCTCTGCAGTGTGTCACCCTTGGCCCCATGGCACCTGCCTCAGACTCCTTCCTTGTCTCAGTAGGAGAACCAGATTCTGCACCCTCAGCTGCAAACCCTGAACCTAGCAGCCTGACTAATTACCTAATCTCTCCTTTACCACTTCTCAG
The DNA here is from genome assembly GCF_019279795.1 of Protopterus annectens. Taxonomy (NCBI): domain Eukaryota; kingdom Metazoa; phylum Chordata; order Ceratodontiformes; family Protopteridae; genus Protopterus; species Protopterus annectens. The sequence goes on from NC_056730.1 coordinate 908,858,267, forward strand.
TAAATCAGTGATGGATATCATTTTAGAGGCTGAGGCCTAGTACTAGAAAATCTTATGCTGCAAAATGGAAAAGATTTTGTACCTGGAACCAATCTCAAGGGATGAGCACAGCAGTGCCTAATTTACCTCCAATTCTACAATATTTGACTGATGCTTCATAAGGACTTGTCCTTTTCCTCCATCAAAATTCATGCCTCAGCCATTTCAGCTCATTATAGCACAGAGCCTCCCCTCTTCTCTCACCCACTGCTCAAGCAGTTCCTCAGAGGGGCCAGAAATTTAAGACCACCGAGGAGAGCTCCAACTCCAGCCTGGGACCTTACCTTTGTCTTGGAGAAACTCACTTTTCCTCCTTTCGAGCCAGCTGCTACTGCAGATTTAAAATTCCTTTCCTGGAAAATAGCTTTCCTTTTAGCAATCACTTCTGCAAGAAGGGTATCTGAGTTACAGGCCCTTATGGCAATGGAGCCTTTCATCATCTTTCATGCGGACAGGGTGTCCCTCAGAACCAATCCCTCCTTCATGCCCAAGGTGGTATCCAGTGTGGCACCAGCCCATTCATTTGCCTAGCTTCTTTCCTAATCCACAGAACAAAGGGGAGCCAGATACTGCACTCCTTAGATGTGCACAGACAACTTAGATTCTACTTGGACAGGACTAAACCTCAAAGGAAATCTGAACAACTGCTGATGGCATTTGCTACAGGGACAGAGGGGAAAGCTATTTCAAAGCAAACCATTTCAAAATGGATAGGCTACTGCATTCATTTCTGCTATAAGCACCATGGAAAACCTATCCCACAGGGCATCAGACCCCATTCAACCAGGCTGCATCTACCTCTACAGCCTTTCTCAGGGGCATCCCTACAAGGGACATCCTAGAAGCAGCTTCCTGGAGTTCTGTACATACTTTCACCAAGCATTATCATTTGCCAATTTTCTCTAAATCCAGAGCTGGTTTTGCCACTGCAGTCTTGCAGGGCCTTATAGCTGGTCCTAATTCTATTTAAATTCCTCCTCCCAACCTTAGCTTTGAGAATCTACCCAAATGTAATGACTGCAACAGTGAAACGTGAAGAACATAGTACAGTTGTGTATACTTGCCATAAATGTAGATGTTCGAGTGCATTCACTGTTGCAGTCCTGGATGTTCATCGTGTTTCACTGTTGCAGTCATTACTCTTGGGTTATCCTGCTGGCAGGCTACCCGCAGTTGGCCTGAATTCCAAAGTCCTGGTCCGGCGTCGGTTGCTGTCGCCCCTTCCCTGACGTCAGTGCACCAGGGGTATAAAAGATGCAGCCGACGCCATTGTCTTCAGTCTTTCTTGCTGCACAGTGCCCGAAGCAAAAGCAGGATTCTCAGTCTAGGGGTAGATCTAGGCGGGGTAGGGGAGCAGAGCTCAAAGTTTCTTTTAGGCCTAGAACAGGCAGTTCGCCTGCCCAGTCTTCTGGTGAGGGGGGGGTCAGTCCTTCGTGTGGACCCAATGACTTGCCTTTTTTTCAGCTGCCCCTTCTCCCTTAGCACTTAGCAGCACCTTTTTGGGAGAAGGCTGGCAATTTTCAAGAAAAACCCAAGTGTGCAGACAATGGGGTATTGGAGTGCAGGATACAGTTTACAGGTTTTATTTCCATTTTCCTTCTCCCTTTCAAGAGCGAAATGCCACATATTCATCTAATACAAAGAAAAAAGGCTCTGTTCAAATTTCTCTTTCAGCTCAGATAGGGCCATTCAGCAGGTTCCTGTGCCAGAAGGGGCCTAGGATTTTTATTCTAAGCCTGTTCTGACCAAAAAGGGAACGTGGAGACCAATTTCTATCTTGTCTATCCCAAAGCTTTGGACATGCCCAAGTTCAAAAAAAATGCGTTGGTTACACAGCCTTTTACCTCTGCTGGGCAGGATCACTGGATGGATCTCTTAGATCTCAACCTTCATGCCTTCATCAGGCCTATCAGTTCAGCGGCAAGAATCTGCGTTTGGGAGGAAATTCCCATTATTCCCTCTCTCTGCATTGCCCTTTGAGTATTCTCTTAAGCCCACAGTATTCACAAAAGTTCTGGCTCCATACAAAAGTTCTTTCAGGCTAACAAATATAAATCCTTACTTGGGCGACTGTGATTCTGTCTGGCTCAAAGAAAGGGCTCAATTCTTCTTCAGCATCTGGAAGTGGCTATAGCATCTGGAAGATGCTGTGGGTATTCTAAGAGCGAGTACAAAAGTCAGTCTAGTACCTGTCTAAGACATGTGCTTTACAGGTGTGAAGCAGATCTTGCGGCTGACCCCGGACAAAACCCGGACCAAACAAAAGAATCTTTCCAAACACTTCCATCCCTTACTGACTTCCGTACAGTGACTGCAACCTTCAACGGTAAAGCACTTTCTTGTATTCTGGGCTCTTGTATGCCAAACTTGCTTCCCAGGAAAACTTCCCATATCTAAGCTGAAATGACACAATAAAAATGTATGGGCTAGCACTGCAGGATTTGGACACTGTCATTCAATAATACCTTTGTTTCAAAAGATTTTTGTGTCAAGGGCAGGAATATGTCACAAAGGTCACCTCTCAAATTCTGGGCCAGAGGCGAGTCAGATTGGCTCGAGAGATGCCTCAGAATGGAAGCAGGACAGCATCTGAGTGGAAAGTGGATACAGACAAATTGTGGCCTACAACATGACAGCATCTACATATCAGCATGAATGAGATGGCTTTTGCATAGTAGTCGTGTTGCAAGGAGTTACTTCTACCACAGCAGGTGTGATTCTAAGAGACAACAACTAACACAACACACATCTCAACAAGCAAGGGGACATGCAATTCTTATCATCTATTATGGCAAGCAAGCTCTTTGTGCAAGCAACTCTTCGGCTCGCAAGGGTTCTTTCAGCAAAGGTTTCTGAAGGAGCACAGAACTCCTTTAGCAGATGTGTTAAGCAGGCAAATCATGGATCCCCACGAGTGGATTTCAAATCTTCATGTATTTCAATTTGACTGACAGTGTCATGGGGAACTCTGTCATGGATCTGTGCAGCTCGCCATCCAACCAAACACTGCCAAAGTTTTTGCGACTTAAAAGGTTCATGCGAAAGCTTGGAAAGTTGATGCTCTTTTCATGTTGGGAAAATCTTCACTTGTATGCCTCCTCTCCCTCTGCTTCTCCTCTCAAAGAGTACTCTAAAGGTCCAGACAAGACAAACCAGGATGATTTTATTAGTTAGATTTGGCCGGCGCTTTGAGTACCGGTATGAGAAATGCATAAAAGGACTCTCTGGGCTTCCTTTCTCCATGGCACACCTTTTTTGTCTCAGAGTTTCGGTCTCAGGATGTCAAGCTTCACTCTTCTCTCTACACATCTAACATATCTGCATTTTCTGTTTTGAGGTCTCAACAACCTCAGCAAGTCTCAACAAGTTTTGAATGTGAGCCAAGAAGCCAGAAGACCTAGTAATGCTATAAAGTGTATGCAGAAATTTTGAAGAGATTTTTATTTTTTTTGGAAGTTTGGTGCGGATGTTTTTGATGTTTCTTGATGTGGCTCTTCAATATCTTACTGAATTATTGGACAAAGGTTTGTCTTTCTCTTCTTTGTCTTGCAGCAATTTTTTCAGCTCACTAATTTTGTGACTTTGCATTGTTTTCTCATCCTTTGTTCAAGCAATTTTCTTCAAGGACAAGAAAAGAATATCCGCGGCCTCCTCCTACTCCTGCTCCTACTTGGCTGGACAAACCTGGAGAAAACTTACTCTACAACCTACAAGAAACTTGAACTACTGCTGAAAGATTGAAATACTTGTCATGGAAGACTGCTTTTTTGTTGGCCATTACTTCTGCAAGAAAAGTTTCCTGAATTACAGGCCCCTTTTGGTTGAGAGTTTTGATTTTTTTCATTATTAGGAGGTATCATTAAACGCTAATCCTTCATTTTATGCCTAAGGTGGTTTCTAATGTGTGTTTAAAAACCAAACTATTTTTTTTGCCTACTTTTTATGCAGATCCCCAAAATAGGGTTTTGATTTTGCACAAAAGATAGATGTAGGCAGTTGTGTCGTTATTATTTAAGCAGGACTAGGGATTTTAGCAGTTGTTTGTTTCTGTTGCTTTCTGTTTTGTTTTTGAGTTCTCAACAACCACCTGTGTCTAAACAAACTATTGCCTAAACTAATTAGGTTTGCATTTGCATTCTGTTGCTCATCTCCATGTAGGAGATTCCAGCTGGGATTGATACAGGGCTTCTAGGGCATTCCCTACTTCAACTTGGCATTTTCAGGGGTATTTTCTGGAAAGGATATTTACAGGCAGCTACTTGGAGTCAGCAACTTGGAGTCTCCAGCATTACCACTCTCCACTCTATTCTTGCCACTGGCTGGTGCCAGGCATTTGTGCTGCCACTGCTTTTGGCAGCTAGCCATTATCAATAGTGCTTCCATCCTCCACTCTACCTTAGGCTTTGGGATTGTACCCATGTGTTACATAGTGTGCAATGTGAGATGAACCGAGAAGTACATACAGATACCACATTGCTGCAATGTTGTTAGAGATCATTGCCTCCATCACAACTCCCTCCCTCCTTCCCCTCTGTGGGTGGGGGTTTGTGATTTGTGTGGGTTATATTGTAATTTTGTATATATTGTACATATGTTTGGTATTTTTGGCCTTTGTGTTTTTTGGTTTTGGTTTTTATCTTTTGGGGGCTTTGACATCTGGGGGCAGAAAAGACTGATTTGTGACTGTCGGTCATGCGCATTTCATGCCCCTTGTCTGATGGTCAGCAGACAAATCGCCTTGACGGCGTCAACCTTATACTTTAGTATTTAGGACTGGACTAGCGTGGATCCCGATGTTAGGACTGCAGCAATGTGGATCTTGAAATTGTACTTTTGCAATTGCCGGTCAGCCGACTCCTGAGATTTTCACAGACGAATTTCAGATCCGAAGACTTCATTAAAGTTTAAGTACCCCATTCGGGAAACTTTTTTCTTGCTCCAGACCGATGTCAGAAAAAGTTAACAATTGCATTTCTTGTGGGAAGCAAATACCTGATAAGGATTTTCATTCTTACTGTATTCCTTGCCTAGGCCCTGATCACAGCATTGCTAGCTGTCTGTTTTGTACTAGATTTAACCAATGCACTATTAAGCGTCGGTTCAATTTTTGCTTTTCATTACTTTGGCCGAAGATTCAATTATATAATGCCGTCGGAACAGCTGATTGGAGTTTTTAAAAAAACGCAGGGAAATGAAAAGGACAGGCATCCGAGATCCAAAACCGCCAACGAGGCCTCCGCTAAGCCAGTCGCCGGTTCTCACTGAGGTGCTTTCGCAACCCCTGATGCCCGCTACCTCAGAGCCACAGGCCGCTGACGATTCCCACGTGGAGCCAGCTAGGCCTCTGGATACTCAAGGTATTGGTCACTCGGAAACCATTCCCTCAGATGGGTCTGGAGCCGCTGAGCAGGCATTGGCTTCTGAGGGTGTTTTCAGACCTACACAGTTATATGTAAAGACTACTTCAGCTTCTAAAGCAGCTTTAAAGACAAAGAAACAAGTACGGCATTCTCCAGGACAGACTTCCATGCCTAAAAAACAGATGCTTAAAATGGCCGAAGACTTAATTACCTTGATCAGGGGTTCCCATCCCCCTCCTGACAAGAGGCTTAGGCAAGAGACTGATTATGACTCTTCAGATCAGGTTTCCATTTCCTCTGACTCCTCTTCTGTACAGGAATACTCTCTTCTTCCCTACGAGGATTCTGATGCTGAAGAATCTATCCCTTCAGCCTCTCCTCCTGAGAATTATTCTTTTGGGGAAACCCTGCATACCATGAGGGAGCACTTCCACTGGGAGAGCCAAGATTACTCAGAGTCAAAGAAAAGGCACAGAGATTTTCTTTTACTACCTCAGCACAGGCCCCTTGCTATTCCCCCTGTGTTAGACATTGTAGATGATGTATGTTTAAAGTCCGGCCTTACTCCTGACTCTCTGACTCTCTACCTCCAGCCCCTGTTAAACCAGACAGATACTACAGGGTTCCAGATTCACATAAATTTCTTTATAAAAACCCTGCTGCTGACCCAGAAACTATTTCTCAGGGTCCCAAAGGGGTCAAGGCTGCTACTGCAAAAAACCCTATCCCTTCTGACTGGGATTCAAGGGCACTAGACAGATGGGGGGAAAAAGTTTACACTTCTGCTACTTTGGCTGTGAGGGCTTTAAATTGTCAAATTCATATGATTAAATATCAGCAATTCTTAATGTCACTGCTAAAACAGAAAATATTGGCAAATTCTGACTGTGCAGAAAATAAGGAAATGCAGGATTTATTGCATGCAACTGAACAAGTGGGAAAGCATACATTGCAATGTGGTTTTGATTCTTTGGAGGCCTCTTGCAGGGCCGCAGTTATGGGTTCTGTTATTAGGAGGCATGCTTGGTTAAAGGAGCAGAATCTGCCTGATCATGTTAAAGCAAAATTATTAGATGCTCCATTACAGCATGATACCTTATTTGGTCTTAAAGCAGAGGAGGTTTTGAAGAAAATGGAGGACAAAGCGAAATCTATGCAAACAGTAAAGGATGTCTTACAGGTACAGCCACCAAGATTTAGCAGGAACTGGCCTACAAAAAATTGGTCCTTTCCAGTGTCAGACAGGCCACAAAGAGGCAGATCCCAGCCCCAGGGCTCATACAGTCCAAATAGTGGGGGGGCGCTTCTTCCTCCAAAAGCGGAGAAGACAAGTCACAAGTCATACAGGAAACAGTCCCAATGACTTCTGCCAACATCAAGCACTTATCTTTTGGCAACCCCCTTAGGGGGAAAGCTAGCACTTTTCAAAATTGGCATATGATCACCCAGGACAAATGGGTCTTGAATATAGTGTCCCAGGGCTACAGGTTCCACTTTCACACCCTGCCAAAGGCAAAAGGTATGCCACACCTGCCACACAAGCAATGGGCAGAGGCACAAAAACAAGTTTCGTCCCTCATGGACATGAGGGCCATTCAGCAAGTACCACAGCAAGAGCAGGGACAAGGATTTTACTGAAGACTTTTCTTGGTACCCAGAAAGGACAAAGCCTGGAGACCAATACTGGACTTGTCTATTCTAAACACTTTTCTGGACATTCCAAAATTCAAAATGTTAACTCTACAGCAAATTCTGCCCATGCTGAGCAAGAAGGCTTGGCTTGTAACTTTAGACCTGAAAGAGGCATACCTGCATATCCCAATCAGACAGTCTTGCAGAAGATACCTCCGATTCATAGCTGGCTCAATGCACTGCCCTTTGGCTTATCTACTGTGCCCATGGTCTTCACAAAATGCCTGGCACCAGTGATTGCATTTTGCAGACAGAGGAATTCAAATATATCCTTACTTAGACGACTGCCTTATACAAGCAGAGAACAAGGACATTCTACTACAGCATCTGGCATTCATAAAAAGATTGTTAATTTGCCTAGGGTACACAGTAAACGAAAAGAAATCAAAACTAGTACCCTCTGAAGAGATAATATTCCTGGGTGCAAGCTTAAATACAACTGCCCAGATAGCTTATCTCACGCCAGACAAACAAAGGCAACTGACTATTTACTTCAAAATGTTGGCAACAAAGACCCAGTTATCTGCAAGAAACATTCTGCAGGCTTTGGGCTTCATGGCATCCTGCATTCTGCTAATTCCATATGCCAGACTACATATGAGGAAACTTCAATGGTACCTAAAAAGTGTTTGGACTCAACATTGCCAAAACCTGGAAACATTAATTACTATCATTCCTTGCCTGCAACAGGAGTTTCGATGGTGGGCACAGGCCTGTCACCTCAACAAGGGACAGCCTTTCAGTCTACCCACAGCCAGGCAGTCAGTAACAACAGATGCATCAGATTATGCCTGGTGGGCCCACATGGAAGGAAAATGTATTCAGGGCACATGGCCCACAAGCCAAATGCATCTACATATCAATCAAAAAGAGATGCTAGCTGTTCAGAATGCCTCTTTCAAAGATCTACTTTATCCAGGACAACTACTGATAAGGACGGACAATACTACAGTCCTGTGGTACATAAACAAGCAGGGAGGCACACATTCATACCCCCTCTGCAGACCAGCCATGACTTTGTGGAACACAGCATTTGACTTATCAAGTGCACCTGCAAGCACAATTCCTGCCAGGAAAGAAAAATACTCTGGCAGACGAACTAAGCAGAAACCTCACGAATCCCATTGAGTGGAAACTGGATCCACAAGTCTTCAGCATGATAACAAAGGAATGGAGATTCCCAGACATAGATCTATTTGCCTCCCCTCACAACAGCCAACTACGGAGATTCTGCACAAGGACTTATCACAAACAAGCATGGAAGGTGGATGCTCTATTTATTCAGCTGGAAAAGCCTTACAGTATATGCCTTTCCTCCTCTGCCTCTTCCCCCCAAGGTACTCCTAAAGGTCAGACGAGAAGCTAAAAATGATTCTGATTGCCCTAGACTGGCCACTCCAGCACTGGTACCCAATCCTAAAAAGTTTGTCTCAAGGCCCAGCCTGGATATTGCCTCTAATTCCTCATTTACTGACCCAGCGAAACAATCAGATTCTGCACTGCCAACTCAGGACCCTAAATCTGGCAGCATGGCGGATAATGCAGCCATTCAAAACACACCTCTCTCTAAAGCAGTGATGGATGTTATTTTAGAGGCCAGGAGGCCCAGTACCAGAAAATCTTATGCAGAAAAATGGAAAAGATTCTGTGCTTGGAACCCAGGCACAAGGAATTGGCACGTGTACCTAATATTCCTCAGATTTTACAATACCTAACTGAGATGCTGGACAAAGGCCTATCCTTTTCATTAATTAAAATTCATGCCTCTGCCATTTCAGCTCATTACAATACGGAACTACCTATTTTTTCTCATCCATTGCTAAGGCAGTACCTCAGAGGGGCCAAAAACATAAGACCTTCTATGAGAGCCCCAATACATGCATGGGACCTTAATGATGTCTTGGAAAAACTCACACTGCCACCTTTTGAGCCAGCCAATGCAGCTGAAATAAAGTTCTTATCATGGAAAACAGCTCTGCTCCTAGCAATAACCTCTGCAAGATGAGTCTCAGAGTTACAGGCAGTCATGGCTGTGGAACCTTTCATCATTTTCCATCCAGACAGGGTATCTCTAAGGATGAACCCAACATTTATGCCGAAGGTAGTGTCCAGTGTGGCTCTTAACCAAACCATCCATTTGCCTACCTTCTATCCAAACCCACAGAATAAGGGTGAAAGACTCCTGCATTCTTTGGACATACACAGACAACTACGCTTCTACTTGGACAGAACTAAAGCTTTCAGAAAGACTGAGCAACTCTTAGTGGCATATGCTGCAGGATCTCAAGGAAAGCCTATCTCAAAACAGACTATTTCAAAATGGATAGGCCACTGCATTCGTTTCTGCTACTCACAACATGGCAAATCAGTACCCAAGGGCATTAGGCCTCATTCATTCAGGGCAGCAACCACTTCAGCAGCCTTTCTCAGAGGAGTACCAACCAAAGACATTTTAGAGGCTGCAACTTGGAGTTCAGTGCACACTTTTACCAAGCACTACCATTTACCTCTCTACTCTAAATCCAGAGCAGGCTTTGCCACTGCAGTCCTGCAGGGCCTTATAGCCTCTCCTAATCCTATTTAGGCCCAGCCACCCAACCTCAGCTTTGGGATTCAACCCAAGAGTAATGACTGCAACAGTGAAACACAATGAACATAGTACAGTTGTGTACCTACCATAAATGGAGATGCTAGAGTGTATTCACTGTTGCAGTCCAGGTTACCTACCCGCCATCCCCCTTTTCTTGGCTGGGACTTATCTATACTTCTCTATCCTATACAACCTATGTGGTGTATTTGCTTGTAGATGAAGAAAATGTTTATTTTGCTGCATGCATAATTATTGGTCAAATTGATAGCCTACCATTTTGGGGGCTCCTGACATCTGGGGCAAGAAAAACTGAAGAAAATGGTGTCGGACCTAGACTTTGGAATTCAGGCCGACTGTTGGTAGCCTGCCAGCAGGATAACCCAAGAGTAATGACTGCAACAGTGAATACACTCGAACATCTACATTTATGTTAGGTACACAACTGTACTTTACCCTCCCTCCATCCCCCTTTCTTCTTTTGGCTATACCTCTACTCTCACTTACTATGCTCAAAAAGCTTTTTGGTGTATTTGCTTTTTTGTTGGAGGTATATTCTTGTATTATAGATTTAATTGCTTCCCATTAGTGGGGGCACCTGACATCTGGGGCAAGAAAAACTGATGTAATGGCGTCTGCTGCATTTTTTATACCCCTGACGTCATGGAGGAAGGGACAGCAACTGACGCAGGACCCAAGACTTTGTTAATCAGGCCGACTGAGGGCTACTGCAAGCAGATAACCCAAATGTAATGACTGCAACAGTGAATACACTTGAACATCTACATTTATGGTAAGTGTACGCAACTGTACTGTTTGGTTAAGTAGGTTAGTACATTACTTGTTAAGGAACAACAAGTGACTGAAGAGAAATAAAACTGGCAATCCCATACCCACATTTTCAGCTATCCAAGAGCTTTACTGACTCTTGTCTGTGTGCTGAAGAAAGGATAGTAGAGAATTCAGTGTTAATCCAAGATATATTTGTTCTGATACTTAGGGTGTGACATTACCAGCATTGTCTAAGAAGAGTAGTGAAGGAACTCCATGTAGCTTTTGACTAGAGGCAAATACCACAATGGCTGATTTACTAGGATTGAACAGCAGTTTGTTGGTAAGTATCCAGCTACAAGTAACACTGAAGCTGGTTAGTAGCTACTGTTGCAGGTGAGAGGTATTCTAGGCCTGAGTATGAGTTCATCTGTGTGCATGATTATTTTGTGGTTGGAGAGATTGTATGCAGGTTCATTTATGAAGAGTGAAAAAAAAGTCAGGGGCCATGGACACTGTCTTGTGGTGCTTTGGTGTTAAGCTTACAAGTCTTAGATAGCAGGTAGTTGGATGTAACTTGGAAAGTTTAATTTTCAAGATAGCTTCTGAACATTTCATGATGTAAGAAAGGGTGGATTCACAGTATCAGAAGCCCTGGTAAGGTCAATAATGAGGCCTCCAATAAGAAGACAAATCACTCATATTTTTTGAGTACAGTACTTGTTATGGATTAAAAAGCAGCTGTTGTAACCGAGTTGCAAAAAAATGCTGTTTCTCACATAAAAACCTGTGTTGATTTACCTTTTTAAAACATGTTTGTAGATGAGTTTTTCAAACATTTTTGTTTGGACATGTTGATTATAGGTTTGTAGTAGTGACTATCTTTTGGGTTGGTCCTCCTAGGAAGTAGGATAATAGTGACGTGTTTGGTGTCAGGCATGTATTGAATGTGTGGGTCAGAGATTTGGCAGTGGTTTGTGCAGCCTTTTTCTGCAGGTTGGATGAGTACTGGAGAAACTAGCCCCTGCTTTTGAATTAAGGCTGCTTAAGGCATTTGTGACTTCATTCACTGTTGTCTGATTGAGGTGGAAAGTAGAGCAAAAGGCTGCAAGTGTCTAGAATTGAGTCTTTTGAATTTGTTTCACCTAAAATAAGGTGCTTTAATGCAGGATTTAAAAAAAACTTGGAGCTCTGCTGTTACCTTGCAAGATTTAATGAATTCAGGTTTTCACTTGCTATAAGACGTAAAACATGTGGTTTCTGAAGAAAATATGTGACAGAAGGTAGCATCTCACAGTTTGAAACTTGAAACCGAAGGTTAAAAAGGTCACGCAGACCATTCAGTAAAAGCTGCAAAGAACCAAGACAAGCTTGGGTTTTCACTGTGTTGATACCTTAAACTCCTGTAATGCCTTCTGTCTGAACAACTCCTTCTTCAGGATTGCACGCAAGAAGACCTGGAAGACAGATGCCTTTTCCTTTCTTTAAACAGGAATGTTCCTGTTTGCTTTTCCACAAAATATCCAGGGTTCATATCCAGGGTTCATCTAAAGATTCAGAAAGATGTTACACTGTAAAATATATGTACATGTGTTTGCATTCTTTCTGCTTTTTGTGTTTCTAACTTTTATGTATAACCATTTTTTATCATACTTTTGATTTAAATGTTTAATTATCTGTATACTGTCTTGGTGTGGAGCGTTTCTCCACTGAAAATAGGTCATAAGCCCAGCTGGTCTAATCATGTTAAATGTCAATAAATAAATAATCTCCCAAGATCATTATAGGAATTCCCCTCTAGCCCAAGTAACAGTGGTTCTTTCTTCTTTTGGAAATGGCTAGTGACAATTACCACAAGCTTCCACACAGACTGGCTCTACTCGCACAAGAATATGGTGTTTCATAACACCCTGACACCACTCAACTTCAGTTGATTGCCTGGATGATAGGGTCTTAATTCCTTTTAGGCAGCTGTTTATCGATGATGTGCAGCAGGTACTAATAGAGGCAAGAAAGCCCACTACTAGAAGGTCATATAGTAACAAGAGGAAAAGGTTTTCTAGTTTGTCTGGGGACTTCCAAGATAAACTGAGTAACAGCTTGTTTTTAGTGCTCTGTGTGAACACAGAAACTCAGCAGAGAAGGCTAGTAGACTTGTGTTTATGGGCAAATTGCAGTAACTGGCCAGTAAGTGCACTGCCTGGTTGCCAGGAATAAAGAAATACAGAAGACCTGGAAAAAATCACCTACAAAAAGTGAGGAAGAAATGCTGACTGGGGAAAGTTCTGCAGCTGTTCAGCAAAAAGCAGTGCAACCTTCAGACATGACTTCCAATAACCTACAGGAGGATATAAGACAACTGCATATAGACCTGGTTAAACTAAACAAAACACTGATGGAGTATATCAACACAAACAACAAAAAGGCTGGAAAAAATAGAAGAAGCTTTAAACATCTCATCTGATAAAGCTGCAAAAATCAGAGGTTGAAATGAAGAAAAGGCTGGCTGAATATGAGACTGCTCAGATAAAGCTGCAAAAATCAGAGGTTGAAATGAAGAAAAGGCTGGCTGAATATGAGACTGCTCAGGAAGACATGTTTCAAAAAATGATAGAATTAGAGGACAGGGCACTTGGGGAAAACCTAAGATTTTCAGCTATAGCATAGAAGCTGGAAGGAATTGACTGCATTAATTTTATGAAAGCACAAATAAGCAACTGGACTGGTATTCCAAAGCAGGAGTTATTAGTTGAAAAGACACAGTGTGTGTGTGCTCCAAACCTAGCTGTAAGAAAGCAACTTAGACCTTTAATAATAAAGATGCAATTCTACAGGCAGAAGGAGTTGATTCTGACAATGTGGCAGAAGGAAAAAATGCTAAAAGTGGGAGAGAGCAGAATGTTTGTGGAGAATGATTACTCACTGTTCACCACCCAGAAGATTAAATTCAGTCCACTATTCAGGGATTGTCAAGAGGTGTGAGATTCAAACTGCTGTATTCAGCTGTCTTTAAAGTATTCTTCCCTGGAGGGGCAAAATAATTTTTTGATTAAGTGCATGCTAAGAAGGAAGTACCAAAGTTTGTCCAACAAAAAGTGAGCTGTGAAACAGAAGGAGATTCTGCTTCTTGTTCTTGTGGTAAGAAAAAATATAGGAAGACTGTACCTGTGAAACCTTTTCCAATGGAAAATGTTGTAGAGAAGGAAGGGAGCAATAGAGTTGATTAGAAGAATTGAGTACATTGGAAATGAAGCAGAGACAGGATTTGGGTGATGGAGCAGAACAGTAATAAAACCGGTAACTCAGTGTGTGATTACAATGCAATAATTATATTTGTGAAATATGACAGAAAAAAAATCTGGAAATATTAGACTTCAAAGTTTCTTCGATTTGTGGGGGACTGTAAAGTATATGCCCTACTTCATGTCATTAATGTTCAGAAAAATGCTTTGGGGAGGGGAAGAGAGGGAAGAAATCTAACTATAAGAAAAGAATAATAGAATTGCATTTGTGGTGTATGGCTTTCTTTGAACACTATTTTTAAGTGTAATGGGGATTGTAAACAGGTGCTGATGTTCTTCGTCTCACATTGCTGCAGTCATAACCTGTGGGTAGTCCGCTGTCCTCGATCGGCCCGAATACCAAAGAGCTGGGCTGGCGTCGGTCATTGTTGCCTAGAGCTGACGTCAGTACGTTGTAGTACATAAGTGCATGACCGACGCCATATCCCCAGTCTTTCTTGCCGCGTGGTCCGAAGCAGAAGCAGCGTTTGCAAGTGCCGTTCGGCGTTCTGAAATTTTCATTTATCGAGTTTCAGACCGAAGACCAAGTTGGGCTAAGTACTCCGTTGGGGAAATCTTTGTCTTTTCTTGCCTCAGTTATCCGGATGTCAGAAAAAGTTAATAATTGCATTTCTTGTGGGAAACAGATACCTCATAAGGATTTTCATTCTTTCTGTATTCCTTGCTTAGGGCCTGAGCACGACGTGGTCGGGTGTCACTTTTGTGCTAGATTTAACAAGCGTACCATTAAACGGAGATTAGACTGTGCCAGGCTTGTTTTCGGTAAAAGGTGTAACTATAACATGCTGTCGGATCCTCCGACGCCCGCTACCGCTAAAAAGCGTAAAGATAGATCTTTGAAGTCTAAACCGGATAAGTCGTCCGTTGCGGACGCCGGTTCTACGGAGCCTCCGGTTGAATCTGTGGATCCTGCCGAGGGTTCGGCTGAATCCCATGGGGAACTTTTACTTTTACAGGAGTTGGCCTCTCATGAGTTAGGCCCGGCTGAAGGTGCTTCTCGGGTGTCTGTAGTTCCATCTTTACAGAAGGTTATTAAGGCCTTCTTCTTCAGTGGCTAAAGCCCATGCTAAGGCCAAACCTTGTCATGTTGGCCCTGGTCATAGTTCTAGCTCTCCAGCCCCTTTTCCTAAAAAGCATATGTTAAAAATGGCTGAGGACTTGATTACTTTGATCAGGGGTTCTATGCCCCCCCCCAAGAGAAGAGGCCTAGGGTGGAGGCAGATTTAGAGGGGATGGATCATTCCTCAGACTACTCTGATTCCTCAGCTGAAGAAATTCAGGAATTCCCTTCTTATTTAGATTCGGATGCAGAGGACTCCTGTCCTTCTGCTTCTCCTCCAGAGGATTGATTTTTCTTTTTCTGAGACTTTACATTCCATGAGGGAGCATTTCAAGTGGGAAGGTCAGGATTTTTCGGATTCTCGGAAACGGCTCAGGGAATTTTTGTTTCTGCCACAGCATAGGCCCTTGGCTATTCCTCCTGTCTTAGAAGTTGTTCAGGATGTTTTTTCTGAATCTTCCCTTAATCCTGATTCTTTACCTCCTGCCCCTGTTAAGCCAGACAGATATTATAGAGTTCCAGAAGCACATAAGTATTTGTACAAGAGTCCTAGAGCTGATCCGGAAACTATTACTCAAGGTCCGAAGGGTATTAGGGCTTCTGTGGCTAAGAATCCAGTTCCTTTGGATAAAGATTCTAGAGCTTTAGATAGATGGGGAAAAAAGTGTACACCTCCTCTACGTTAGCTATGAGGGCTTTGAATTGCCAATTTCATATGCTGAAGTATCAGAATTTTTTGTTAGGTCAATTGAAATCTAAGGTGGATGCTTTATCTGAGGGTATAGAGTGTAAGGAGCTCCAGGAGTTGGTTCATGCATCAGATGAAGTTGGCAAGCATTCTTTGCAGTGTGGTTTCGATGCTCTTCAGGCTGCATCCAGGGTGGCAGCTACAGGTTCAGTTATTCGTAGACATGCCTGGCTTAAGGATCAAAATTTGTCAGAGCATGTTAAGGCTCGGATTTTGGATGCTCCTCTTCAATCTGAAGTACTTTTTGGTCATTCTGTGGAATCAGTTTTGAAAAAGATGGAAGATAAGGCTAAGTCTATGCAGACGGTCAAAGATTTTATGCAGGTGCAGCCCCCTAAGTTTAGTAGGAATTGGCCTGCTAGAGGATGGTCTTTTCCTTCTTCGGATTATCAGTCTAAGGGCAGGTCTAGGCGTGGTAGAGGCAGAGCTCACACTCGGGGTTCTTTCAGACCTAGGACTTAGAGTTCTCCTGCACAGTTTTCTGGTGAGGGCAGGGGTCAGCCTTTTCGTAAACAGACCCAATGACCTGTATCTTCCGCTGCCAGACCCTTCTCTACTGGCAGCTCCTCTAGGAGGAAAGTTGGGACTTTTCAAACAAAACTGGCATTTGGCCACCCAGGAAAAATGGGTGTTGGATATAATAAATCACAGGTACAAGCTTTATTTTCACACTTTTCCTCCTTTCAAAGGCATGCCGGATGTGCCTCCTCAGCAAAGGATGGAGGCTCAGGAGCAAATTTCTTTACTTTTACAGATGGGGGCAATTCAGGTGGTCCCTCCGTCAGAAGTAGGCCTAGGTTTTTATTCCCGTCTATTCCTAGTGCCAAAGAAAGGAAACACTTGGAGGCCAATTCTGGATTTGTCCATTCTCAATACCTACCTAGACATTCCAAAGTTCAAGATGTTAACATTACAACAACTTCTGCCTATGCTGGGCAAAGATCACTGGATGGTAACCCTGGATCTCAGAGGCCTATCTTCACATCCCTATCAGGCCCAGCTGCAGGAGATTCCTGAGATTTCGGGCTGGTACTTCTCATTATCAGTTCTCTGCATTGCCCTTTGGTTTATCTACTGCCCCCAGAGTATTCACAAAAGTTCTGGCTCCTGTAATTGCTTTTTTCAGACAGAGAGGAATACAAATTTATCCTTATCTGGACGATTGCCTGATTCTTGCTCAAAACAAAGACAAGTTACTGCAACATCTCCAGTATGTAATGGCAGTTTTAAGGTGCCTAGGGTATTCTGTGAATGAAATAAAGTCCAGTCTAGTGCCCTCTCAGGACATGTGCTTTCTGGGTGTGAGACTGAATACAGCTTCTCAGATGGCATTTCTGACCCCGGACAAACAAAGAACTCTTCATCTATACTTCCAGCAGTTATCAGTAATGTCCAGGCTGACTGCAAGGACAGTCCTTCAGGCCTTGGGATTCATGGCATCTTGCATTCTAGTACTTCCCAATGCCAAACTGCATATGAGGAAGCTACAATGGTATCTCAAAAGTGTGTGGACTCAACACTGCCACGGTTTGGACACTGTCATTCGGATTATACCTTGCATCCAGAAGGAATTCTTGTGGTGGGCTCAGGAATGTCACCTAAACAAGGGACTCTCTGTGACCCGACCAGAGGCGAGTCAGATCCTAACGACGGATGCCTCGGACTTGGCTTGGGGAGCACACTTCAATGGGAAATGGATACAAGACATGTGGCCTCCCAAACTACTACATTTGCATATCAACATGAAGGAGATGTTAGCAGTCCAATTTGCTTTGATGGCCTTCAAGGACCTACTTCAGCCGGGACAGGTGTTGATTCGAACAGACAGCACAACAGTCATGTGGTACATCAACAAGCAGGGGGAACCCATTCCTACCCTCTTTGCAGACAAGCAATGATTTTGTGGGAGACTGCTCTGAGTTTGCAAATCAATCTTCAAGCATGGTTTCTGCCAGGAGCACAGAACTCCCTAGCAGATGTATTGAGCAGGCAAATTGTGGATCCCCACGAGTGGAAACTGGATCCTCAGGTATTCAAACAATTGACCGTGGCTTGGGGAACTCCAGACATAGATCTGTTCGCTTCTCCACTGAATTTTCAACTGCCAAAATTTTGCACAAAGATGTTCCACCCAAATGCTTGGAAAGTGGATGCTCTATCTTTCAGCTGGAACAACCTTCACGTTTATACTTTTCCTCCTCTGCCTCTTCTTCCCATGGTACTCTTGAAAGTCAGGCGGGACAAGCCTTGCATGATTCTAATAGCACCAGATTGGCCACGTCAGCATTGGTATCCTCTGCTGAGGAGTTTAATTCAGGAGCCTCCTTGGCTTCTGCCACAGGTTCCTCATTTGTTATCCCAGTCAAACAATCATTTTCTCAATGTTCGGGTGCAGTCCCTGCATCTAACAGCCTGGCGTATTCTGTGATGGAGCCGGTGGGGTCTCAGCTTCCTCAACAGGTTTTAGATGTCATTTTGGAAGCCAGGCGGCCTAGTACTAGAAAAGTTTATGCTGATAAATGGAAGAGATTTTTTCTTTGGAGCACAGCAAAGGGCTTTGATGTTTCAGTGCCTAATTTGAGTTTTGCACTACAGTATCTTACTGAATTACTGGACAAGGGTTTGTCATTCTCTTCTGTGAAGGTTCATGCTGCAGCCATTTCTGCTCACTATGATTGTGACCCTCCTTTATTTTCTCACCCTTTGTTCAAACAATTTCTTAGAGGGGCAAAGAATATAAGACCTCCACGTAGAGCTCCTACTCCTTCCTGGGATCTCAATTTTGTGTTGGAGAAGCTTACTTTACCTCCTTTTGAACCTGCAGCTACGTCTGAATTGAAGTTTTTGTCTTGGAAGACTGCTTTTTTGTTGGCCATTACTTCTGCTAGGAGGGTATCTGAATTGCAGGCAGTTGAACCCTTTCTGATATTTCATAAGGATAGAGTTTCTTTGCGAACTAACCCTACTTTTATGCCTAAAGTGATTTCTAATGTGGCCTTGAACCAGTCTATTCATTTGCCTACTTTTTATGCTGATCCCCATTCACAAAAGTTCTGGCTCCTGTAATTGCTTAAGAATGCATTCTTTGGATATCCACAGGCAGTTACGTTATTATTTGAGCAGAACTAAGGAGTTCAGACAGACTCAACAGTTATTTGTTTCTTTTGCTTTGGGTTCACAAGGGAAAGCTGTTTCAAAGCAGACTATTTCAAAGTGGATTGGTCAATGTATTGCTTTTTGTTATTCTCATCATGGGAAGAATGTTCCTGCTGGGATCAGACCTCATTCTACTAGGGCTACTGCCACATCTACTGCTTTTTTGAGGGGTGTAGCTACTAAGGATATTTTGGAGGCAGCTACTTGGAGTTCAGTACACACTTTTACTAAGCATTACCATCTCCCTCTTTATTCCAAGTCCAGGGCTGGGTTTGCCACTGCAGTTTTACAGGGCATGTTAGCAGCTCCTAATGCTATTTAGTTTGCCAGCCTCCCTTTTCCTTTGCTTTGGGATTCTACCCACAGGTTATGACTGCAGCAATGTGAGACGAAGAACATAGTACAGTTTTGTACCTACCATAAATGTAGATGTTCGAGGATCTACATTGCTGCAGTCCAATTATCCCTCCCTCCTTCCCCTCTATAGTTTGTGGTTGCTGTGTTTTTTTAGGATTATCTTTATTTCCACACTGGTAGTTGTTGGGCGTTTACTATTTTGGCTCTGGCCTTCTTTCATTCTTAGGCCTTCTGACATCTGGGGCAAGAAAGACTGAGGATATGGCGTCGGTCATGCACTTATGTACTACGACGTACTGATGTCAGCTCTAGGCGACAATGACCAACGCCAGCCCAGCTCTTTGGTATTCGGGCTGATCGAGGACAGTGGACTACCCACAGGTTATGACTGCAGCAATGTAGATCCTCGAACATCTACATTTATGGTAGGTACAAAACTGTACTTTTTTCTTTCTCCTATCTTCTCTCTCTCCTTTTACAGTTTTGAGATACATAGGCAATGCAATGTAAAAAAGAAAAAAAAGCCTAGTTAAAAAGGCATGACAAAGTTAAAATGAATGCTCTTTTTTCATCCTTGCATGGGGAAATGACTGTATTAAGGACCTTAGTTTGATTAGTTTTAAGAGAGAGCAAGTAGATGAATATTGAATATTATGAGTTTTTTTTTCCTAACAAGTGCATGTGTACTTAGTGGCAGCTTTGCAGCTGGTCTTCATGTTTCCATGGAAACAATGTGATAGAGAAGCTGTCTGGATCTAATGTCTCCATGGAAGACAGTCTGATAAAGAGAAGTGGAGACAGTCTTGGTGGAAGGGAATTGGCTGAGGGAAGGGAAAAATTGGCTAGGACTTAATGTTCTCTGAAAGCAATCTGTTTTTTTCCAACTGGGAGGGCTGAAGACTTGGAAGCAAAGTTTTCTCATTTTTTTTAATTGCAATGGGGACACTAATATAAACAGATTTTTTTTTTCTTTTTCTCCCTTCTTTCTTTTTCTTTGTTCAGTTTTAAGAAGTGTAGGCACTGTAATGTATAACCAAAATGGGGAAGAGTGGAAAGGGTCCAGTTAGGAGAGTATGACAAAAGAAAAATCAGTGTGCGGTTTCCCCATGCTTGCATAGGGAAATGACTGGGTTAAGACCCTAAGTGTTATCCACTAACAAGTTTATTACAAAGCATGTAAATGAAAAAGAATATTGAATATTATAAGGGTTTTTTCTGGTAAATAAGGGTACCTTTAGCAGTTTTGTGTCTGGTTTGCTTGTCACTAAAAGACAATTTGATAAAGAGAAATGGCTTGTTGAAAGAGTTTACTGAAAGCATTCAAGTGTTTTCTCAGCTGGGAGAGCTGTAAAGATAGATAACATCAAATAGCACTTAATAATGGCACAAGCTGTTCCATGTGTCTTAGCATGACTAACCATTCTTTTTTGTTAACTCTAGCTTGTCTTCTTATTGTTCTTATTAGGAAGCAAAAACTTCAGTATTTGAAGATGTACATAGTTTTTGTGCATTAGTAAGTTGATAGGTTTTAGTTTTTTTGGGGTGGATGGTTATTCTGCTTAAACATGAAAAGTTATGTAAGATGTGGCATTGACTGAAATGGATATGACAAGAAACAACTGCATAAAAGATCAACCTGCTGAACAGTATATGCATGTAACATAAAAGCTGGAACTAGACATTTAACAAAAAAGCAGTTATACATAAAAAGGTAGTAATAACTGTATAAGAAAACAATGCTTTCTGTAATGTCTTTCAGTCTGAATGGTTTTACAGATGTAAAAAAGAAAGAGTAGTGACCTGTACTAAAAATGTAGAGTGCAAATAGCAGTGCTACAGGAGACACACTTGGAAAGAACTTGAACATCTGAATTTGATAAAGACAAGATGTTCTTCATGTTTCACTGTTGCAGTCATTACATTTGTGTTATATGCCTGCAGGTAGCCCTCAGCCAGCTTAAATATCAAAGTCTTGGATCCCTGCAATGGATGCTGTCTCTTCTTCCATGATGTCAGGTAGTCAGGGATATAAAACTTGCAGTCAACGCCATTACACCAGTCTCTTCTTGCCGCGTGGTGCCTGAAGCAGAAGCAGTTCGCAAGTGCCGGTCGGCCGACTCCTGAAATTTTCGTTTTTGAGTTTTAGAACCGAAGTCTTCAAAAAAGCTAAGTACCCTGTTGGGGATCCTTTTTCTTGCTCTTAACCAATGTCAGTAAAATTAACAATTGTATTACCTGTGGAAAGCAAGTACCTCATAAAGATTTTAATTCGTACTGCATTCCTTGCCTAGGCCCAGACCACGATGCCCCTCGCTGTCGAATTTGTGCCTTATTCAACCCCTGGACTATTGGTCGTCGGTTTATTTTTGCAGCAAATTATTTTGGTACTTGGTTTAACAATCCAGAAATGGCTTCGGTAAGCCATCTGACTACCAACATTCTGAAAAAATGTAAAGATAGAGACAGACCACATAGGTCCAAAACTGCCAACGACGCTTTCATTAAGCTAGTCGCCAGTTCGTCGGTACTCAGTGAGGTGCTTTCACAGCCCCTGATACCCACTACTTCAGATTTGCAGGCCTCTACTGAGACCCATTCGGAGTCAGATATGCCACAAGATGCTTCTTCGACTATAGAACCTGCGGATGACACTACCTTGGATGGGTCCGGAGCCGCTGTGCAGGCACCGGCTTCTGAGGGGTGTATTCAGGCCTACAGACTTGCATTTCAGATTGCGCCTTCTTCTTCAAGGCCTAAAACTTGACCCATGCCTAGAAAACCAACGTCCAAACCGCATGGTCAGGCCCATATGCCTAAAAAACAAATGATAAGAATGGCTGAAGACCGTATTATTTTAATTAGGGGAAGCCAGCTTTCTCCCTCTAAGAGACCTAGAACTGAATTTCCTTTTGATTCTTCTGATCAGGATTCTGAAATTTTTGTTTCTTCTGATTACCAGGATTTGCCCTTCTCTACCTAAGAGGATTCTGATGCAGAGGATTCCATTCCCTCTGCTTCCCTTCCAAAAGATTTGTCTTTTGGTGAAACCTTGCACACTCTTAGAGAGCCTTTCTGCTGGGAAAGCCAGGATTACTCTGACTCCAAAAAGAGGCATAGGGAATTCTTACTCCTCCCTCAACACAGGCCTTTAGCTCTATCCCTCCTGTCCTGGACATTGTAGATGATGCCTTCTTGAAATCTAGCCTGGCCCCTGACACTTTACCTCCAGCTCCCAGGAAACCTGACTGGTATTAGAGTACCTGACTCTCACAAGTTCCTTTTCACGAATCCTACTGCAGACCCATAGATAATTTCCAAAGGACCTAAAGGCATTAAGGCTACTACTGCCAAAAACCCTACCCCCTCTGATACAGATTCCAGGGTCTTGGACAGATGGGATAAGAAGCTATACACTTCTGCTACTTTGATCATTAGGGCCTTAAGCTGCCAGTTTCATATGTTAAAGTATCAGCAGCATATTATGGGACTACTTAAATAGAAAATGATGTTGATTCCTGACTGTGCTGAAAATAAAGAATGACAGGATTTAATGTATTCTGCTGAACAAGTTGGTAAACATACTTTGCAATGTGCTTTTGACTCTTTAGAAGCATCTTGCAGGGCTGCTGTTACTGGGTCTGTACTTAGAAGGCATGCTTGGCTTAAGGAGTAAAATTTGCCAGATCATGTTAAAGCTAAATTACTGGATGCTCCCTTAAACCAAGATCGGCTGTTTGGCAAGAAAGTCCTTAAAAAGATTGAGGAAAAAGCTAAATCTATGCAACTGTTAAAGATTTCCAGCAAGTACAGCCTTCCAGATTTAGTAGGCATTGGCCTTCTAAGAATTGGTCCTTTCTTGTCTCTTCCAGGCCTTCTCAGTCCAAACCCAGGAACAGCAGACCACCTAGGCTACAGTTTCAAGGTACTCACAGGCCTAAGCAGTGGGGGGCTCCCACTTCCAAAGCTGGAAGTAGTAAGACACCCCCCCTATGAAAAAATGTCACAATGACTTAACCTTAAACTTTCCAAGCCCTGCTCAGCTGCTTGCTCCCTTAGTGGGCAAGATCGCCCTGCATGCAAAAAAACTGGGAGCTCATTACCCAGGACAAATGGGTTTTGAATATAGTTTGCCAAGTATACAGGTTCCACTTCCACACCTTACCGATCCCAAACGATTGGCCAGACCTACCCCCAAATCAGTGGGCAGAGGCTCAATAGCAGGTTCTCTCTCTAAGTATCAGGGCTATTCAACCTGTCCCAGCAGAAGAAAGGGGACAAGGTTTTTACTCGGGACTTTTCCTGGTACCCAGAAAAGACAGCTCCTGGCGTCCTATCCTGAACCTCTCTATTCTAAACACCTTTTTGGTAATCCCAAAATTCAAAATGCTAACACTTCAACAGGTGCTTCCTATGCTAAGCAAAGATGCCTGGTTGGCAACCTTAGACTTAAAGGAAGCTTACCTGCACATTCCAATAAGGGAATCTTGCACGAAATACCTAAGCTTCAGAGCAGGCTCCATGTACTATCAGTTCCCTGCATTTCCCTTTGGCGTATCCACTGCGCCCAGGGTGTTCACAAAGTGTCTAGCTCCAGCCATTGCATTTTGCAGTGCAGGCAAAGAAATATTCATATATACCCATACCTGGACAATTGTCTAATTCAGGCAGAAAGCCATGACATGCTACTGAAACATCTGGCATTTGTAAAGAAACTTCTAACCTCGCTGGGGTACACCATAAACGAAAAGAAATCTCATCTAGTCGCCCACCAACAGATTGTATTCCTGGGAGCAAGCTTGAACACAACTTCCCAGATGGCTTACCTCACGCCAGAGAAACAAGTTTATTTGACAGTCTACTTCAAACTACTGGCCACAAAGACCCAACTATCTGCAAGGAAAATCTTGCAAGCCCTGGGGTTCATGGCCTCTTGCATTCTACTAATTCCATATGCAAGACTGCATATGAGGAAACTGCAATGGTATCTAAAAAGCCTATGATGTCAACATTCTCAGGACCTGGAATCAACGATTCCTATCATTCCTTGTATAAAGACAGAGTTCCTTTGGTGGGCAGAGGCCTGCTACCACAACAAGGGGCTACCATTCACTCTACCCCCTGCCGCCCAAACGCTAGCAACAGATGCATCAGACTATGCATGGGGGGCTCACTTGGCAGGGCAGTGCATTTAGGGCAAATGAAACCCGAGACAGATGCACCTGCATATCAACCAAAAAGAAATGTTAGCTGTACAGAGTTCCCTGACAGCCTTCAATGACCACATTCTTCCATGATAATTATTGGTAAAGACAGACAACACCACAGTTATGTGGTACATAAACAAGCGGGGGGGGACCCACTCGTACCCTCTCTGCAGACTAGCCGTGGCTCTGTGGAACACAGCCTTGAGCTACCAAGTGCACCTATAAGCTTAATTCCTGCCAGGCAAGCTAAATTCACTGGCAGACGACCTATGCAGAAATCTCGTGGACCCACACGTGTGGAAACTGGAACTAAAGATATTCAACCTCTTGAGAAACAAATGGGGGAATCCAGAGATAGACCCGTTTGCCTCCCCTCAGAACTACCAATTGGACAAATTCTGCACAAGGACTTCCCACAGTCAAGCTTGGAAAGTGGATGCCCTGCCCTCTACCTGGGAAAGCCTCTCAGTTTCTTGCTTTCCCCCTTTGCCTCTCCTCTCGAAGGTTCTGCTAAAGATCAAACAGGACAAAACAAGGATAATACTGATTGCACCAGAGTGGCCACGTCAGCACTGGTATCTCCTCTTGCGCAGTATGTCACTGCTGGAACCATTGCACCTGCTCAGACCCCTTCCCTGCCGATCGCAGCAGGAGGGCCAGATTCTGCACCCTGAGCTTCAGACTCTGAACCTTGCAGCCTGGCTAATTCCTTGAGCTCTCCAATAGCATCCCTCAATAAGCAGGTGCTAGATGTCATTCTGGAGGCAAGGAGGCCTAGTACTAGAAAATCCTATGCTGAAAAATGGAAAAGATACTGTTCCTGGAGCCAGACTCAGGGGATGGGCACAACAGTGCCCAGCTTACCACATATTCTTCAGTACTTAACAGAGATGCTCCACAAGGTTCTTTCCTTCTCATCAATTAAAATTCATGCCTCAGCCATTTCAGCACATTATAATACTGAGCCACCCCTCTTCTCTCACCCCCTGCTAAAGCAGTTTCTTAGAGGGGCCAAAAATGTAAAACTGCCCAGGAAAGCCCCTACTCCAGCCTGGGACCTTAACTTTGTATTGGAAAAGATCACTCTACCTCCTTTTGAACCAGCTGCAACTGCAGAGTTGAAACTCTTTTCTTGGAAAACAGCCTTCCTTCTAGCCAGCAATTCAGCAAGAAGAGAGTCTGTATTACAGGCCCTCATGGCAGTGGAGCCCTTCATCATCTTCCATGCAGACAGGGTGTCCCTCAGGACCAATCCTTCCTTTATGCCAAAGGTGGTGTCTAGTGTGGCCCTTAATCAGGCCATTCATTTGCCCACTTTTTTTTTGAATCCACAAAACAAAGGAGAATGAATACTGCACTCTTTGGATGTGCACAGATAACTTAGATTTTATTTGGACAGGACTAAGCCTCTCAGAAAATCTGAACAGCTGCTAGTTGGCTTTGTTCCAGGGGCAGAGAGGAAAGCCATTTCAAAGCAAACCATTTCTAAACAGATAACCCATTGCATTCATTTCTGCTATAAGCACCATGGAAAACATACCCCACAAGGGGATACGATCACATTTCATCAGGGCTGTATCTACCTCTACAGCCTTTCTCAGAGGTGTCCCTACCAGGGACATCCTAGAAGCTGCTACCTGGAGCTCTGTGCATACCTTCACCAAGCATTACCACATGCCTATTTTTTCTAAATCCAGAGCTGGTTTTGCCACTGCAGTCTTGCAGGGCTTAATAGCTGGTCCTAACGCTCTTAACTTCCTCCTTCCTTCCTTACCTTTGGGAATCAACCCAAATGTAATGACTGCAACATTGAAACCTGAAGAACATAGTACAGTTGTGTACGCTTACCATAAATGTAGATGTTCGAGTGTATTCCCTTTTGCGGTCCTGGTTACCTTCCCTCCAGCCCCCTGACTTCTCTTGGCTATACTTTTCTTCTTGCTTAGTGTATTTCAGCTTTCTGGTGTATTTGCTTTTTGTTGGAGGTGTAACCTAACATATAATTGCTTCCCATTATGGGGGCATCAGACATCTGGGGCAAGAAAATCTGATGTAATGGCGTCGGCTGCATGTTTTATACCCCTGTCGTCATGGAAGAAGGGACAGCATCCGACGCAGAGATCCAAGACTTTGATATTCAGGCCGGCTGAGGGCTACCTGCAGGCAGATGACCCAAATGTAATGACTGCAACAGTGAATACACTCGAACATCTACATTTATGGTAAGTGTGCACAACTGTACTTTTTCAGGATTGTTATTCAATGGAATATCTGGGACAAAGGAAAAGAGGAGTACTTATATTAATTCCAGAGGAGCTCCGGTAGTGATAGAAAAGTTAAAAAAAAAAAAAAAAAAAAAAAAAGATAATAGAAGATGTATAGTATTAAGGGACTACTGGCAAGGGAGGATTGTTACACTGGCATGCATTTACATTCCACCTAAAACTGCTATAATGGAGCTTAAGAAAATTCTGGGATAAGTAATCAACTTTCAGCAAGGGATATTACTTATAGGTGGTGACTGGAATTTGGTTTGCAACAGTGAAGATATGTGGGGGGGGACTAGAAGGGAAAATATAACAAAGGAGGGTAGATTTATGAAGACTTTTATGAAAATGTTTGGCATGGAAGATGTGAATTCACTACTAGGAGTTGGGAATGAATTTACATATTCTCCAAGATACAAAAACTGGGCTAGACTAGATGGAATTTATACCTTACAGGAACATGTGCATTTATTTGAAGATTTTTTATTTATTTATTTAACATTTGTTGACCGGGAAAGTCTGACTAGGTTCCACAGATCCTGTTTTCAGCGGAGGCCAGGGAGAAATGCTCCAGAAGCATGTCTTTAGAGTCTTGAAATGTACCCAATAACTATTTCAGATCATGTGCCTATAATAACTAAAATAAAAATGCAAGATAATTAAATAAAAATGAGACACTGGCGCTTTCCCACCTATCTAAGGAATGGGTTTTGAAAATGATTCAGGAGCTACTACAGAAGATAGAAATTTCTTCAGAAAGTATACTTAGGGAGTGGGATAAAATTAAAGTGGAGTTTAAAACTAGGGTGGAAATAAAGGAAAGGGAGATACGTGGCTAAGAAGTAACAAGAATTATTTAGAGGGACTGACAAATGTTGAAGTATTGGGGAATCTCTTAGAACAAGAAAAGGAGTAACTACAGAATGATAGAAAATAAGGGATTGCTGTTAAGCAACTGTTTTTTGATAATTCTAGAGCACAGAAACTGTTAGCACAATGACTCGGGCAACAGAAAGTGAAAGGGCTGTCACCAAGTTTAGGGAGCCTATAACAAGGAAGATAGCACAAGATCCTGTAGAAGTATTAGAAATATTTTGAAAATTTTATGAAAGTTTGTATAAAGCAGAGAAATATGGAAATCAAGAAAAGGTGCAAATGGAAATGTTTATGGAAGAGTTATGCCAAGGTTAGAGGCAGATGAGGCTCAATTACTAACAGGATAGGAAGAGATGAGATAAATATGGCTATGTATAACCAATCCACAGGGAAGTCCCTAGGAATAGATGGTATTTCTGTGGAAGTTTGGAAGCTAGGGAAAAAACTGATAAAGATCTGGAAGGTTTTAACAGTATTTTAAGAGGAGGAGAATTACCTGCATCCTGGAAGAAGGCCGTGGTAACGGCAATACCTAAAGAGGGTAAATATGAATCTGATCCTGCTTCATGCAGGCCCATTTCAATACTAAACCATGATTATAAAGTGTTTGTCTATAATGGCTAAAAGAAAGACAAAAGTGATACCAAAATTGTTAGATATGGATCATCCTGGTTTTGTGAAGGGGTGGAAAACATTTGATAATATTAGCAGAACATCGATTATCTAGAGGGAAACAGAATGTAAGAAAATACCACTGTTGTTGGTGGGTCTTGATGCAGTGAAAGCATTTGACGGAGTAGACTTGGACTTCTTGAGCAGGACAGTGAAAGCATTTGCTTTCCCCGATACAATTATAAGGTTGCTTAGAAGTATATATGAGGGATCGGAGGCAAAAATTAAAGTGGGTAGGGTCCTCTCTAATACCTTCTGCTTGAGTAGAGGAACCAGACAGGGTCGTCTTTTCCCTTTGTTTGCATTATCTTTAGAACCATTGTCAAAGAAAATAAGGTGCTCAGAAATTCAAGGATATAATTGGTATGGTAGTTAGGAAAAGCTGGCTCTATTTACAGATGATATTGTTTTATACATAACAGTACCAGA
>NC_056730.1:908891786-908904286 GCF_019279795.1 Protopterus annectens
TCTCAGGGTTTTAACCTGGACGTTTCCTTGGATAGCTACTCCCCTTGGCAGAAGAGCGAGCTTCAGTGAACGTCACTCTAGGAGCAGAGGTGGTCTGCAGAACCAAGGGTTTCAAGGGCCCTTTTCAGAGAAATCCTGCCATTGCCACTAAAGGGTTGCCCAACTGCAGCACTGTGGAGACAGTCGGGCACTTATCCCTTCATCTTCTAACTTGGCAGGCCATCACTTCAGATGCATGGATGCTACGGATAATTACCAGAGGGTATACAATTCAGTTTCTTTATTCTTGTACACCAAGAAAAAAGGATTCTCCTAGCGCCATCCTGTCAATTGGAATCCACCACAGCACAAGTCAGAAGGTTGTTGGACAAGAGTCATCCAGCAGGTTCGACCAAATAGGGCCAGAGTCTACTCCAGGTACTTTTTAGTTCCAAAGAAAACAGAGGGCCCAAGGGCAATTCTGGACCAGAGTCATTTAAATCAATTTGTGAAACAGACAAAATTCTGGATGGTCATGGTTCAGTCCATTTTACCTCTTCTCAGGAGGGATGATTGAATGTGCTCAGCAGATCTCCAGGGTGCATCTTATCACATAAAGATAAACAAGCACTCCAGGAGATTCCTCCTTTTCAGGCTGAGAGTCAGTCAATATCAATTCAGAGCTCTGCTCTTTGGTCTCACCACAGACCCCAGGGTGTTCACCAAATGCATGGCAGTAGTAACGGCCTATTTCAGGCTGCAAGGATCCCAAGTCTTTCTGTAAGTGGACAATTGGCTCCTTACTGCTGCAGCCAAGAATCTACTCATCCAAAGGAAGAGGGGGTGTCTTTACTCCAGTTACTTCACAAATTTGGTGTTAGTCAACCTTCTTAAAAGTAAACTGAATCCCACGCAGACATTGGTGTTTATTGGATACCACCTAGACACACTCAGAAATAACTGCCCTACCACACACCAGGATCTTTCTCTTCAACAAATTGGAAGAATGGTATTGTTATAATCTTCTCCAGCAAGATAAGTTCAGAAGCTTCTAGGCCTTTTGGCCTTATCAGTCACTCTGGTTCCTTTCTCTCCTTTTCTCATGCGAGTCCTTCACTGGACTCTTGTAGTTTAGTGGTCATAGCTACATCATCCTTTGAGTATGGCTATCAAGATAATTCCAGTTTGCAGAAATCATGTGAGGTGGTGGCTGAATGCCCTGGAGTTACATTAATGCTGTACATTCTGTCTTCCCCTTTCTACAGCTGTGGTCATCATGGAGACTTCCTTTTTAGGGTGGGTGGGGAGCATTTTACAAAGGTAAGACTGTGTTCAACTTAAATGAACTCAATTAGAGGCTGATCTTCACATCAACATTTTGGAAATGAGAGACGTCCTATTGACATTGGAGGCATTTCACAACTGTCTACCACAAGGTGTGATGTCCATTCAGATAAACAATATGTCCATAGTCTGATGCATCAACAAACAAGGCAGAACCAGATCATATCCCCTGTGTCAGGAAGCCATGAAGGTTTGGCAGTGGGCAATGTCTTCCTATTGCTTTCTTGTAGCAATGCACATCCCGGGGACTTCCATTGTGCTAGCAAACGGACTAAGCAGATATATTCTTCCTCCTCACAAGTGGTCCCTCAGTCATTCAGCAGCAAATTAAGTTTTCCATGTCTGGGGCCAACTTTGCTGCGATTTGTTCGCATCTCACCTCAACAAGTGAAACCTTTAATTTGCTGTCATCCCTCCTCAGGGTCAGTCACCAAGGGACTCTGTGGTCCACAATTGGTCCCCAGGTCTTTTATATGCCTTTCCCCATTCCCCTTAGTCAAGAAGTGTATTAAGAAGTTCAGGAGATGCAAGGCAAAGGTAATCTTCATTGCCTTCTATTGGCCTCAGCAGGTTTGGTTTCTGTTTCTTTAGTCTCATCTTTTTATGTCCTCCCTGGTTGCTGGGGTGACAGCCTAGATCTCCTGTCTTACCCATCCAATTACCCTCTTCTGGTTCTGTTCACCCTGAATTTGACTGCTTGGTCACTCCAATTTCAGTGATGGCCAGAGGTGCTAGGTTTTCTAAAGGAGTAGTTCATATTTTAATAGTAAATGGAAGAGATTTTCTTTTTGGGCTGTAGAAAAACAAGATTGGATCCTTTTACTGCTCCTCTCATCCATCCTGGATTTCTTGTTGGAGCCGTTTCAGATGAGCTCCAGTTTCTGCACAATAAAAGTTTAGTTAGTTGAGATTTAAGATTTTTACATTGGCCATAATATTGACACCCATAGCCTTCTTAAATATTTCTAAAGCTTTCATCAAGAGACCATTTATTCTCGGATCCTGTTCCACCTTGGAACATTAAAGCGATGTTACAAGGCATTACACAGTCCACTTTTAAACCAGCAGCCTCAGCAGATCTTAAGTACTTAACATTGAAAGCAATCTTTTTGGTGGCTATCAATTCAGACAAAATAATCTCAGAATTGCAGGGTCTTGCTTGCAAACCTACTAATGTAATATTTTATAAGGATAGGATCGTCTTAAAACCAAATCCTTCCTTTATTCCTAAGGTGGTATCTGAATCCAGTATCAATCAATCATTAAGTATTCCAGTTTTCTTTTCCATCTGCCTGATGTACATAGACAACTTAGATTTTATCTTCACAGGAAATAGGGCTTCAGGAAATCAGATCAATTACTTGTTGCCTTTTCCAAAGTCAAGTTAGGTTACAGTGTGTCCAAAGTCAGCCTTTCTAGGTGTCTCTCAAATTGTATTCTATTTGTTCATGACAAATTGGGGTTATCATTATCTAAAAAAAGAGAAGCTCATTCAACAAGACCATGACAACTGCTATGGTTTTTCAACAAAATCTGCCCATTGGTGAAATGTGTGCTGCACCTTTTTGTCCCATTGTAAAATGGATGCACAGTCCAGGTCATGCCCCTCCTTTGGCACCACTGTGCTCAGGCATACCCTTCCTTGATGCCTCCCAGGAGACTGGTAAACTAGGGAATCTGTCAGATTTGTTGAATCAAATGAAAAAGGACAACATTGGAAACAAAAGTTATGTACTCACCATGATAGATCTGTGTTGTCCTATTTTTTGTCTGGCTCAAAATCCCTCTATCCTTCCACCTTCCAAATTATCACCTGTGGTACCTTGAAGAATGGATCCTGCAAACCTCAACCTCAGCTGGTTGTATCTTTTTTATAAGTACATCTAGGCCTTTTTTGCGCAAAGTTCTGAATAATACATCATATACCAATTGGGCAAACTTGATCTGAGTTATTCATGGAGGGGGTAGAGTGGAATTATGAGTAGGAGATGAGTCAGAGCCCTGTATCCAGGCGTTTGGAAGTGCCAAGACCCATCTTGAACCAGATAAAATCAGGGAAACACAGACCTCTCGTTATGGTGAGCACTTATCTTTCGTTTACTTGAAAGTGGAAGTCGGTGATTAAATGTGCTGTAAATAAACTGTTGAATATTATAAAGGAAGTTAAAGCCCTAGAGATGGGTTCATTAGAAAGATGGTGCAAGTAATTTTCACAAAACATGGTGCCTTTGGGAATAATATATACATAGCAATGCTCTAATAGAGGACTAAAATAAGTAGGAATTATGAAGTAATTCTCTATGCTGTAATGCACAAGAGTAAAGATTACAGACATGCAAATTATATGTATAATGCCACGTGCATGATGGAAAATGTTCTGACATTTCATAAGCTCATGCTGCAAATTAGTAGTATGATGAGTAAATGAAGTTGTTTCAGTAACTCCACTGCTGCCCTGTGGATTAATATTACTCCATCAAAACTAAATAATTTTAAAAGTGGTATAATGCAAGGTTGTTTACATTCCTTATTAAGTCTTTGTATGGAGCTTCATTTTGACTTAATTATGAAAGAAAAGCATATTTTTTCAAGGTAATTTTAAACTTAGTCTGGAGCTTCTTACTTTCCACAAGTCTGGCTTTACAATTCCTCTTGTTCAGCTGGAGGTTGTTCTGTTTCATTGTGTTCCATAATTGAATCAGTCTTTTGCCATGCTGTTCTGTGGTTACACTCTGTACTGTTTTATCATCAGTAGTATTAACACGACCTTCAAATTTTTCATTCATCTGTGCAGCAACTCTTTCAAAATATTTAGGCAGCTATGAAATACCAGATTGAAGCTCGGGAGTCTGTATCTTCTAATAGGTATATTAAATGTGTACAGCTAAGATGCATGTTGTTGTCTTTCGGCTTTTCCCGGTTAGGGGTCACCACAGCAGAACTCCGGTCTGCTAATCATTGGCAGTAGATTTTTACGTGCCAAGTTGCCAGCTCTGACGCACAACCTTCAACGAAGGTATGCCCATTCACACATGTCTCCATGCAGAAGATGCTCTAGCTGAGAATAGAACCGGACAGCATTTTACTGTGAGGCGACAATGCTACTGCAGCACCACCACCGCAGTACATGTTCACTTTAATTGGTTTTAATTAGAGATTTTGAACAATTTGCAGCCACTTGTGTTACATGAAACAAATATTACCTCTATAGCTTTATGGATCTATGCATGTATAGACTTTGTCAGACTTCATAACATCATACTATTCATTTAGTAAGAAGGATCAGCATATTTCTTAATTGCATCTGTGATCTCCATTTGCTTGCAGTTACCTTTCTGTTCTGTTACTTTTTGAAGTTGACACTTTCCCTGGTGCATGCCTGACTAGCAAAATTGCATAGTATATCTGAATATGGTGAATTCCTAGAAAACAGCCTGCAACAGTATGTTTTCTCAGTTGCAAAGCAAATATTTTCTCTTTACATTTACACCATCATTTCATTTCATTCTGCCAAGCATCACAGCAAGTCCAACAACTCAATGTATACATAGTTTCTTTTCAAGTTGTGCGACAGCTAATCTTATATTTTTATCTACAAGAAGGCAACTTCTGACTTAATTTTAATGTTTGATAAGATGATTATCAGTTTGCGCACTGAATGCTTTAATTTACTATTTCAGATTCAGTGCCTTGAATTTTTGAATAGATATTACTACACTTTGCAGTTTTATGTAGTGTAATGTAGCTCCCAATTGAAAGTGAGAGTTTAACAGCTATGATTAAACTGAAAATGGTAGGCAGTTACAAATTTCAAAACATGCTGTAATGCAATTAAAGTTTGTTTTGTAGAAGGGCACCCCCCGCCCCGACATGGAAGTGTGTGCTTCCCATAACTCTGAGGTCATTGTACCGTGAAGTAAAGGGAATACTGCATGGTAATGCCACTTCAGACTTTTTATATATCCCCTTTTCACACCTTTAGTCTTTATACATGAGGCCTTCACAGTTTCAAGATGAAATTGTAGTTGTATACTTACCATAATGCTAGCTATCTTCCTCCATCCGATACAGTTATTGAGCCTTTAGGCCACTTGTTAGAACTACTTTAATTGTTTTTCCTCCCGTAATTCACCTGCCCTCCTAGTTACCTCAGAGTAAGTTTACTAGCCTGTAACAAAAATAAAGAATTATTCTTAATGGAGAAGTGGTCTTCCAAGTCCTCCAGCATGACAATTTGGAAGGGAGATGGAGGGAGGGAGGGATGTCATATCAGATGAATGAGGATGAAGGGATGTAGAGTTACGATAGGTCCATAACTACAGTATTTCAGTAATTCTACCCTTCCAGTTTGACTGTTGGGTCAGAATCCCTAGCTACCAAGAAACTTGGGCAGTATCTTAACAGGAGACCCTTGAGGAATGTTGCTTTAAACAAAGCACTAGCTCTCGAAATCCTGTCTAATTTGTAATGTGTAGCAAAGGTATCCAATGTCAAACAAGTTGCTGCAGCACAAATTGTCATTAGTGGAGTTCCTAAAGAAGGACATAGAAGTGGCGACAGTCCTAATAGAATGAGTTTTTGGTCTGCATTGCAAGAGCCAATAGTTCATAGCATGCGCAAAGGAAATGCAATCAAAAAACACCTTGATAGGGCCGCTTTTGAAATTTAGGTCCCATTCTTTTTATGAGAAAATAACCAGAAAGTTGAGAATCCTCCTTGAATATTTTAGCTCTGTGAAGATAAAACCTTAATTGCCTGTGAGCATCAAGATTATGGAGGGTATATCCCCCTTTGTTGTAATGATTCAGAAAAAGTCCTGGTAAATGGATAGGTTGGTTTAAGTTCGACTCGGATGCCATCTCTGGAGTAAAGGATGGATTTGTGCATAGCGGTACCCTATCTTTGTGAAAACTAAATATAGTAGAACAGAGAATAAGGCTTGTAGTTCTGAAACTCTTCTAGCTGAAGTAATTGCTGCTAGAAAAACAGCTTTCCGGAAAAGAAATTTCTGGGGAGCAGATTGATTGGTGGTTCAAGAGTATCTTTATTTCATAAATGTTCCTCTGCATATTTATGTATTTATATTTGTTTACCAGGGTAGTGCACTGATTAATGTTGACCAATTTCAGGCTCAGTCCATGTTTAATACAAAACATTTCACAAACAAATAATACAGAAATGTAAGCAGTAACAAAATTGTTCTAACTGCGTAGAAAAATCTGTGTATATACATTCCAGTGAACAAGCACAGTACAATGTACTGTCAAGCAGTGTAATGTTCAATATGTGTATGTATATATATATATATATATATATATATATATATATATATATATATATATATTAGTTTCTAAAAATGAACGTAACTTGTGAAAACCCAAGACTGAACTTTGGTAGAGAAACTGTAGCCAGAGTCAAACGTGAGCAAGAAATGATATCTGTTCCTTGAGAAGTCACTCAAAATGAGAAATGTGTCCATATGCTGCGGTAAATTTTATGTGTAAAGGCCTTCTGAGATGCAGAAGTGATACAGGCCACTGTGCTGTATAACAAAGGGTATTTGGCCATTATTGTGTATAGTGACACCATGAGGTCCAAGTGAAGTGACCTGGAGGTCAGTTAGAGCATCTATTAATGACCCTCCCTTTGGAGGCATCCGGGCAAAAAAAAATGTTGCTCTTCGTAAAGATCAGAGTGGCTGCAGCAAGGGTGCCTTAAGCAGTTAAATCTGTTAAGCAATCCATGGATTGAGAGACTTTAGTTAATTGTATTGCTGCTTTACAATTGGAATTATTTTTATTCTGTACACCCACTGCCCCACCTTTGGCTGCCTGGTAATAATGAGATAAGTACTGGTTTTTAAGGAATTTAAGACTTGTCTCTCATCCTTATGGTACTGTACGATTATAGTTACCCCTGTGGAACAACGAATTCTGATTAGCATTTAAAGCAGGAACAGTCTGATTCTCATAAGTCTTAGCAGCTGGATGGATGGTAAGGCAGAGGGGAAAAAAAACAAGATTTTTTTTTTTTAAACTCCATACCATCTCATCCTTCCTCAGTAGCTGCCTGAATTTTATGGGGCACCAATATTTCAGATTTAAATTCCTGCAAAATGAGTGACTTAACATTAACTATTCAGAAACAAAAATATGGGGAACAAGTGATAAACATTTATTTAACAATTTCCTTGTGTCTTAAAACAACATCTGAAATGAACACTAAATTGCAAGTGCAGCCATTTAAGTCAACTGAATTTGTAGCATGCCTCTCATCAGGTGTTTGTTTTGTTTTCTGCCTCCATGTCCGTATTTAAAGGAGCTTTAAATGTTGCAGAGTTAAATACTGGAATAAATCCCAACACAGAATACAGGAATAAATCTCAACACAGAAGTCACTACAACTGATGTTGCTGAATTTAACACTCTGTACTACCTTATGTAGTTTTGAATTCCTAAAGGTCATGGAGCCTTTTTACATGGTGCACTTAGCATGGTAAAAGCCTGTGAACCTAATAACCACTAAGCCACTTACAAGCCTAGCCATGAACCCTAAAACATCTGGTTCCCCGAGTATCATGGCTGCCTACTTCTTGGATGTCAAAGCTAATGTCAAAGGCCTCTGGCTAACTGAGTTCACAGGTGATTGCAAACTGGGAGCAGTCATAGAGTCTCTCCCTGACAAGAACACCCTTCAGGAAGGTCTAACACAGAGAAATGCTTGGTGCCAAAGCCATGGTTTAAAACTCGGTGCCAAGAATGCATTATAGTACCTTTTGAGAAGTCTGCCACCCCAGGTACCTATGCCATCAATAAAGCACCCATAAAAGTTGATTCACTAATTAGGGATCTGGGATCTCTAGGAGATATTAACCTAGCTTTCGACCAACATGTGTCCAAAGTAGTAAGAAAATCCTTCTGTTGCTCAGCTTATAAGCAAGGGTATGTCATCTAGGTTCAGAGAGTTCATACGACTGTACTTGGCCTTCCTCAGACCCATCATAAAGTATCTTGTGTGTATCTGACCAGATGCATGCAGCAACTGAACGCTAACAAAGGTTCCTTATAAAAAGAATACAGTGAGTAAACACAATGTTCTACACTGATCAACTTGGTATTATACAGACTTGCGAGAGGGGATCTTTGACTGGCATACAAGGCATCCCTGGAACCTGTTTTGATGAACATTCTGCACATCCCTAAAACAAGCAGTGTCAGCACTACTAGATGGAAATAGATAAGTTATGCTTGCAACATAAATAGGACATGTTGGAGAGAGAGATGTTTCTCGGAGAATTCCCATTCTCTGGAACAGGCTCCCTCCCCCTCCATGTGAAGCAGAGTTTATCCCCTGTCCTTATTTAAGCTTAACTTGATCAATAGATGGGTAATCAGTAATTCATCCCTGGTGTCATCCCTAGTATGACACCTGTATATCTGATGGACAGAGGCAGTCCATAAACCACCAACTATATAAATCAAATGTGTGGGTCACATTTGGGTTGCATAGTTAGGCTTATAAACAGACCTAGTAGTTGATAACCTAGTTTACACCCATGAACATCTGGCACATTTTGGATAACAGACTGCATAATTGTAAGGAGCACATCTTTATCATGGTGGTATACATTGCAGTTAAAATTCTCATGAAGTAGTGAGTTCTGTTATAACAGTAAAAGAAAAGTTTTAAAAAGTGCAGACTGAAATATATACTTTTGAAATGCTGTTATTTCCTTATGCTTTTGTATTGATTGGGTCTTGCAGTCTGTCTGATATATGGCTTATTGGCCCATTGTCTTGTCTTGAACATATGAAAGCTTTACACACGTGGCGTATGTATGTATGGTCAGGTTAAGGTCGGAATGGGATTAGAAATTGACAGACTGCAAAATTTCTGAAATACTCATTTCAAACTAAAAGTGTTGCTATTAGCTGTTTCCAGGATAACCTGTATAAGTCAGAACATGCAGAGTTATGGAACATCAGCTCTAAAAATATATTTTCTTTATGAAAGCAAGTGAGGGGTGTAAAAATAACTTTAAAATCTTGAACTGAAATAAGAACTTTACATTTATGTTCTCTGTCACCTTTAGGGCTAGGAGTATATAGGCAAGGCATTCTATAGTTATGTCAAGAATCTAAATAGCAATGTTCAGATCTGCTTTGAGATGCAACAGAATGGCATTACATATACTGATCCCAATAATATTACCAATATCCTGGCAGATTGATTTAGTGCCAACTTCACCTCCCTTTTCACCCCCTAAAGGACCCATCTCAATACCAAAAGGTTCCCAAATTCCGGTAATCACAGCCACACAGGTAGAAACCGCACTCTCCAAGGCTAAGAATACAGCATCCATGGGACCAGATGACATCCCGGGCTGTGTACTACATGAACTACAAAATGAGCTGTCACCTCACCTAAGTGTCATGTTTAATCATAGCCTCACCTCAGATTTCAAGCCCACTGAGTGGCACACAGCTACAGTTATCCCACTCCACAAGGGAGAAGCCACCTTGGATCCCGGGAACTACCGTCCCATCAGTCTGACGAGCGTGATCTGCAAGGGCATGGAACGCATTGTCATGTAACTTATAAACAAAGACAATGGCAACCTTCAAACACTGGACCCCATCCAGTTTGTGTTCGTGAAGGGCTGATTTTGTCTCCTGAACCTGACTGACTTCTTCAAATCAGTCACCAGAGCTGTGGACGAGGGTATGGCAGTCCACACAGCCTATCTGGACCTCGCCAAGGCCTTCGACACCATCCCCCAATCTGGAATCATAGATAAACTTACTAAGCTGGGCATAAATCCCTATGTCACTCGATGGGTTGCCAAATGGCTTACTGACAGAAGCCAGACTATAAAAGTAGCCGAATCCAAATCCAGCTCCAGACAAGTGGTGTAACTCGGGGTTCAGTCCTGGGACCGTTCTTGTTTGGCATCTACTTCTCCTGAAGTACAGGCCAACACTAAGGTACTCTGGCTAACAAAGTTTGCAGATGAC
Organism: Protopterus annectens; assembly: GCF_019279795.1. Taxonomy (NCBI): domain Eukaryota; kingdom Metazoa; phylum Chordata; order Ceratodontiformes; family Protopteridae; genus Protopterus; species Protopterus annectens. The sequence goes on from NC_056730.1 coordinate 908,902,124, forward strand.
TGCAAACTGGGAGCCTTTATTGAATCCCCAAATGATGAGGATATTCTACAAAAGAGCCTTACAGAAACAGATGCTTGGTGCTAGAGCCATGGGCTCAAGCTTAATGCCAAGAAATGTATAGTTATCCCCTTTGGGAAAAGCCATGTACCCATGAATTGCCACATAGGTGGCAGTACACTAAACACTGAAAGTGTGGTGAGAGACTTGGGGACACAGGTGGACAGTGGTCTCACCTTTGATAACCACATCGCCACAACAGTCAGGAAATCCTTCTATGTGGCACACCTCATCACTAAGGGCTTTTCATCCAGAAAAAAGGAGGTCATTATCTCACTGTACTCATCCCTCATTAGACCCATTATAGAGTACAATGCCCCGTTTGGTATGTACCTCACAAGACATCTGCAACAGCTGGAAAGGCCGCAGAAATACCTCACTAAAAGAATTACTGGCCTAAAGCAGATTGCCCCTATGCTGACCATCTAAAAAAACTCCAGCTATACTCTGTGGCATATCGTTTACTCAGAGGCGATCTTTGCTTAACATACAAGGCCCTGTCATACCCTGAGCTGTTGGACATGCTCCACTTAAAGAAATTCCAATCCCTCAGAGCCACATGCTCCAGGGATCTAAATCTTGTCATCACAGTGAACAAAACATGCTGGAGGGATAGGTTCCTGACCCAGAGACTCCCCATACGCTGGAATAGACTGCCCATACATGTCAAGCAGAGCACCTCCTTGGCCCTCTTTAAAAGGAACCTTGATTGGATGGGAGATGGGAAATTCACCCCGGGGATCATGTCAGTTGCTCTGCTAGACAGGGGTCCAGGGAAGTAAATGTAGTGGGAAGAAATATCCAGGGAATTGTTATGGCTAGACTTGTATAGGCCCTAGGGCCGATAGCCTAGTACCAACTTATGAACCACTCATGAGTTATAAGAACTGATCTGCTGAGCCTGTCAGCAAGGCAGTTAGTCCTCCCTCGAATATGCATTGCTATCAGAAATTGATACATTCTGGTTCCTTCCTGCTTGATGTGCCAAACAGTCACCTTGTCAGGTTGTGTAGAAATCACCCCAACAGGTAAGAAATCCTTTAGTCATAGTGATAGGAGGACTGCCCTCATGTCAAGGTATTAATGTAAAGACTGGCCTCTTGTTAACTACAAACTCATTGGGCCATCCTCCCCTTAACATGCACCCCCACCCCTGTGAGGAGGTGTCCGTGGCTACCACTGCTTTTGGAAATAGCATAAGAAAGGACTTCCTGAAATAATGAAAGGGGAAGTCAGCCACCACAGTAAATGAACTCTGTACGGATGAGTGATTATTACTTGAGCAGAAGGAGGGACTGACAAGCCATTGAAGAATTCTCATGTGAAAAATGGCGAGTTGCACCATAAGAAAAAGAGGATGCCATAATACCTAGGACTAGAAAGAACTTGGATTGCTGGTGGTGAAGTAAATTGAAGGAGAGCTTGTACTGAGGTCTTCAGTACTTAAATTCTCTCCAAAGGGAGGGATGCTGTGCATTTTATTGTGTCTAAATGGTATACTGTGAACTGAATTGACTGAGTCAGTAGGAGATTTGAGTTTTCATAGTTTATGGAAAGCCACAGGACAGATAGAGCTGCAGCAAGTAATATCTGGCTTTGGGCAAAGACTTGTCTCATTGTGGCTGCAAAGAGCCATTCAGGTAGGTATGGAAACACAGAAATCAAGTGTTCAAAAGTCTTTGACTGAAAACCAATTTGACTGAAGACTCACTTGACTGAAATCCATTTTTTTACTGAGAACTCGGATGACTGAAACCGATTTTACTGAAAATGCAGTTGACTGAAACTCATTTCACTGAATCACAAATCATTGAAAATATTCTGCCTAAGAAATACAACAATAAAATATTGTTTTTTGGAGGGCGTGAGCCCTCCCTACAACTCCCACACCCCCTTTAATTATATATACTAACTCCATGGTCACACAACCACTTGTTAAAAAGAAAAAAAAACACCATACAGTGAGTCATTGTTGGTACATAAGCACTGATTCACTGTATATGGTGTTTTTTTATTAAAACTGTTTCAAGTGTGGTGTGGCCATGGAGTTAGTAGATATAATTAAGGGGTGGAAGTGCAGGGGGGCTTGCCTCCATGCATATACAC